>NC_069504.1:848787620-849062276 GCF_027579735.1 Bombina bombina | reverse complement strand
AACAGATTTGCAAGGCGGTGACTTGGTCTTCGCTTCATACTTTTTCCAAATTCTACAAATTTGATACTTTTGCTTCTTCGGAGGCTATTTTTGGGAGAAAGGTTTTACAGGCAGTGGTACCTTCCGTTTAAGTACCTGCCTTGTCCCTCCCTTCATCCGTGTACTTTAGCTTTGGTATGGATGGTCCGTGGACTGGATACACCTTACAAGAGAAAACACAATTTATGCTTACCTGATAAATTTATTTCTCTTGTGGTGTATCCAGTCCACGGCCCGCCCTGTCATTTTTAAGGCAGGTAATTTTTTCATTTAAACTACAGTCACCACTGCACCATATGGTTTCTCCTTTCTCTGCGTGTTTTCGGTCGAATGACTGGATATGGCAGTTAGGGGAGGAGCTATATAACAGCTCTGCTGTGGGTGTCCTCTTGCAACTTCCTGTTGGGAATGAGAATATCCCACAAGTAATGGATGATCCGTGGACTGGATACACCACAAGAGAAATAAATTTATCAGGTAAGCATAAATTGTGTTTTTCTATTCTTCTCTTTAAATATTGGTCTCACTGTGTGGAAAGAGATACGATAAGTAGGTGTGTGTAAAATAGAGAAAGATATGCTAATGAGGAACGATCTTCCTGGAAACTCCATCTATTTCATCGGGCTATGGTTTCAATTACCAGAAGTGGCTATTTCTAATACAAAAATAAAGATAAACGATAATTTCCCCATACATTTTTTACTCTGATTCTAATATAACAAGTAATTGCAAACGCATTAAGGGATAAACTATTTTACAGTACACTGTCCCTTTAAGCTGTTTCTTCTTTCTCCCATCATTCAGTCCTATCCTTGCAATCATACCTCTCCTGTGTGCTCACCTCTCTCTATTCTGTCCAACAGGTCCTCACCTCCTCTGGAGGTCATGCACCTTCCCCTTCATGCCCCCCAGGAGTGCAACCCATCGTGAAGCTTGTATCTGGCGGTCAGAGCACTGGGATGGCGGGCTCCACAGGAAGTGGCAGTGGGGGAATGCAAAAATACATTGTTGTTTCACTTCCCCCCGCTGGGGAAAGCAAGACTCCCCAACACTCCCCACCCCCCTCTACAGAGAACTCTACGTTGTGACATGAAGACATTTGCACTGTATGCGTGTATATTTGTATGGGGCATGTGACTGAGTATGTCTGTGTATGTTTTTGCGATGTATGCCTGGTATTTAGGTGCAAGTGGCTGCGTGTGTCTGATGGGTATATTGTGTCCTTTCATTACAACCTGTTTATATTGTTTAAATATAATTATCATTTTATTAATAAAATAATGGAAATATTGTTGCGAGTGTTATGCATATGATCTGTCATTCATTGCTACCTATATGAGAGCTAGTTAGCACTTAACAAATTCAGGGAGCCAGCTGAAGTAAAGGATAGAGGTAGTGGCTTCATGTATTTTTTTTATCTTTATGGCCTGGACCTATATAAGATCTTATATACCATTTAAAATTAATACAGTACTGCAAACTGAGCCATGTTGTTGTTTGAAGCAGTGTCTTTATGATATGTGCCATTACGATCGATTTATAGGCTGCACAAAAAATTACATAGCCAGCACTGTAACTATATTAGAAAGAAAGAAAAAAGTAGACAAAAACTGTCCTAAAGCTTAATCACTGATATACAGCATGGATCTGTAAGAAAAATAATTTCTTAAAAGGACATGCAAACCCATTTTCTTTCATAAGATATGGTGAGTCCACGGCTTGAGTAATTACTGTTGGGAATATCACTCCTGGCCAGCAGGAGGAGGCAAAGAGCATAGATAATCTTGTTTAATGGGTTATACTGGGACATGAAGCAGGCACTGTAGCATCTGTGAGACTAACATTTAAACTCTTTTAAAAAGAAAAGGTAAAATGTTTTTATTAGACTTTATTTTCTGACTCATATTTACTTGATAAAACAATTCAAGTTTAAACTGAAAGTAAGGCTAAATTTTCTATTTCAGCAGCTTATTCATTTCCCCTTTGCTTTAAAATAAAACGATGCAACATTTTAAACTGTCCGGTTTGAAAAAATTGTTATTTCTGGTACTCAGTGTACCAGGAAGCTATTTTTAGTGCCTCTCTGTGTCGCAGCAGTAATTTAAGCTCGGCAGTTGCGGTCACATAACCAGCTTTACTTCATAACGTTTCTGAGGAAAAAGTAGTTTTTCTTCATTTCTGGGTGATCTGGTCTAAATTAGTAGCGGTAAGGCACCTCAGTAATTGAGGTGTGGGGTTGCCTGAGGGATATTTTAGAAGTTTATTTGACGTTTATTAAATGTTTTTTCTTAACTTTTCTCACATATTTTTAGCTGGGGATCTATCCTAATTTGGGATATTTTTTCCTTATATTAAAGATCCCAGGAGGGGAACTTGTAGGCGCGCGCTTAACCAAAGTATTGATAGTATGTAAATTGTTAAAAAAGTTAATTCCCTATGTAAAGAATGCAGATATCCAACAATATCGGTCTGTAATGTATTCCGCAGTATGAACTTGGATAGAGGCCGCTCCACTTGGACCCGGTGTGAAAAGGGAATCTACAGAAATGATATAAAAAGAAGAGGACGCCTCATAGTGTGGTATGTCCCCAAAGGGTCTGTAAGCATAAGTAGTAGAAGGCTTACCAGATAAAGTTGCACCGTCATGTGACCGGTGCCAGTAAGCAGGCTAGCACTCTACAGTGGCTAGTACACTGTTCCGGATGTCCCCAGCAATGTTATCGGCAGTTGTCCAATGTTAGATGTGCTTCAGGTAGGGGTACTATCTCCCTCTATATCCTGCTGGTGAGATAGATCCCAAAACAAACCAAAGGACAACTTACAATGTTAAAAGTTAAAAACAACGCTTTAATCTTTACAGCAATGCGTTTTTTGACCAAACAAACAGGTCGTTTCTTCAGGAAATAAAAATGGATCCGTTTTTTATTGCCTGAAAAAATTACCTGTTTGGTCGAGAAACGTGTTGCTGTAAAGATTAAAGCGATTTTAACTTTTAACATCGGAAGTTGTCCTTTAGTTTGTTTTGGAATCTATCTCACCGGCAGGATATAGAGGGAGATTGTACCCCTACCTGAATCACATCTAACATCGGATATCTGCCGATTTCATTGCTGGGGACATCCGGAACATTGTGCTAGCCAGCTTGCTTGCACCGTTCACAGGACAGTGCAACTTTATCTGGTAAGCCTTCTAGATCTTATGCTTACAGACCCATTGGGGACATACCACACTATGAGGCGCCCTCTTCTTTATATATTTTTTTTTTCCTTGGCATATTTTAAATGAATATTAAAATCTTTAAAACTTATCTGCACACGTTTATTTACTGTTTCACAGCATGTCTGTTATGGAGCAAGATCCTGCTCTCATGAATTCATGCTTATTATGTTTAGATGCACAAATTGCAGCTCCTATGTAATTTTGTTCATGTGTCAAGAAAACCTTGCAAAATAAAGGTAAAATTTCTGAGCCTAATGTCTCTGAGGATGATGCTGTTAATACCTCAGCTTTCTCTTGCTATGTCCCAAGCCTCAATGGCATCACATGCAATGCCCTTAAGGTTCCTCTAACTCCTAGTGGAGTTTATTTAAAAGCAGAAATTGCTGCCCATGTATCTTCAGCGTTATCTGCAGCATTAGCTTCCATTCCCAGATTACAGGGAAAATGCAAGAGGTAATCTAGAAATTCAGAAAGTAAGGTGCCTGTCCTCAGTTCTGCTTCCCAAGTTGCCCTTTCTGATGAGGAAGATACAGCTGGACTTTCTGAGGGTGAAATCTCACATTCGGACAGTATAATTCCTTCTTCTGAGACTGAGGTGGTATCCTTCAGATTTAAGCTTGAACACCTTTGTGTATTAAAAGAGGTTTCCATTTTAATATGAGGAGAGTCCACGGCTTCATTCCTTGATTGAATACAGAAGCTGGCCACCAGGAGGAGGCAAAGACACCGCAGCCAAAGGCTTAAATACCTCCCCCACTCCCCTCATCCCTCAGTCATTCTTTGCCTTTTGTCACAGGAGGATGGCAGAGAAGTGTCAGAAGATTCACAGTAGTCTCTTATGGAAGGTAGTACTCTTCGTGTATGGGACTGGAGTTTTAAGTAGTCTTGTCAGCCTCTCAGTGAGAGCATTGACAAATGTTAGGGTCTGGAGATGCAGGGAGAGTCTTTCTGCGAAACAATCCAGACTCATATTAACAGCTCCTAAGCAATCAGTGTTGACGAGTTTCACTGCCTGATTCTGTCACTGAAGTGCATGTCAAGTAGGGATGTCGAAAATAATCGTCACCCCGATGCATCACGATGCAGCAGTGAACGATTCTGCATCGATGCAGTAAAGATCTGAATCGATGTTGGGTCAGTGACATCATGGGCAGGGGATTTCAGTTAGTGCTGTTTTCCATCAGTTTCCTGTTTTATTCATTGCTCCGTTTTTAAACTTTACTGTTGTACTGGAGCCACAACATAAGCCTTTCCAAGCCGCCTCCTCCCCTTTATGTCAGTTCGTTTATTCTTTTATTGCACGCAGCCATCCTTGGTGTCTTACCTGACCCCCGCGGTATGTGAGGAAATGGAACACTCTCCGTTTTTAAACTTGACTGTTGTTCTGGAGCCACAACATAAGCCTCCTCCCCTGTATGTCAGTTTGTTTATTTTTTTATTGCAAGTACTGTAAGTTTGCCCTCCCTTCACTGACTGCTGCTTTATTTAATACTATTGGTAGTACTAGCAGCCAATACGTAAGACAGATATCAGAAGAGCCTTACGGCTCCAAGCTACCACGCCCCCTTACGACAATATGACCAACAGCGGTCGACAAAGAGGGATGACACATTAGAGGGGAGTGGATTTGCACTATACATTACAGGAAGAAATGCACAACTTTAATATTTGGGACACTTTAGGCATCGGATAGCGATCTCACTAAGGTGAGTAATAGTGAAGTATAATTTTTAACTGTCCATACCGCAACGGGTTTTAGAAAGCCACGCAGGCATTATGTACTTGCATATAGGGCTGCTAAACAAAAGATAGATATTAGTGTTCACGTCCCCATTTGAAAATATGACCAATAGCTGTCGGTAAAGAGAAATTGCAGTGATACGTATTAGAGGGGAGTGGACTGGCACTATATACTACAGGAAGAAAGGCTTAACTCTAATATTGTGGATATTTGAGGCATTAGATAGATCTCACCAAGGTTGGTAATAAAGAAGAAGTATAATCTTTTATTGTCCATATCAGAATGGGGTTTAGTAAGTCACGCAGATATTAGATACTTGCATATAGGGATTGAATATATATATAAAACACGGACACACAGTGTTTATATAAATAAATACAATATAATGCTTCATATTAACTATATAATGGTGGCCATCCTGCTACACCCATCAGGGGAATTGATGCGAAGTTGTGATCATATATATAATTGTTTTTTGTTTACATTTGATAATAGAAATGGTTTCTGTGAATAAGGGGTTAAGTTGAGAACTCACCTTCATTGTTAACAGCTGGTTTTAGAGGTGTGCTGTGTATGTGTGTGTGTGTATATATATATATATATATATATATATATAAAAATATGGAATAGAACAAGTTCATGAAAATCGTGGGCAGTAATCGTGATGCATCGCGGAATCGAATCGTTGACAGGATAATCGTAATCGAATCGTGATACCAGTGAAGATGCACACCCCCTACATTGTCAAGTCTGATGCTACAAGACTTGTCAAACTTGAGAGGCTGTGTGTCTGTTCCACGGCAGAGATTCCGGTAAGATCTTTTCATTTTATTTCATATGATAACGTAAAGAAGACAGGATCACAGTGTGACTCCTTTATCTGTATGGAATCAAGGGTTAATATCTCCGGGAGGAGCTTATTGAACAGAGGGGATTTATACATAACTTGCTTTATTATGTTTTATGCTGCGATGTGTGAGATGAGGCTCAGGCAGGTGTGGAACATTTATATTTTACTTTCGTTTTTGAGATAACTGCGCGGTCTGTTATTTGGCGCGTTTCTCTCTTGTAGCAGGGGCGGTCCTGCATGGCACTCCATGTGACCGGGTGTGGTCTCATTGACTTCCTCTTTCCTGACCATGCGGTTTACAGGAGAAGAAGCGGTTTCTCTGTGGGGCCTGGGTCATAGGAGGTGGTAAATGCCCCGGCCATTGGGGGTATAAAGGTGCAATTTATCTTGTTCTAGTGTCCATCTTAAAAGCACAAGCTATGGACTCTGATGCGTTAGAGAGTACTCCCTATTTTCCTAAAGCTAATACCTGTTTTTATTGTGAGGAGGCTACGGTATACCTGCCTGCTCAATTATTTTCCACATGCCTCGATAAGGTAGTGATATCTAAAAAGACAAAGATGTTTAGTACCTCTGAGCCGTCCACCTCTGATGGATCTCGGTCCTGTGAGCTGCGTTCCCTGCAATCATCTCCTACTACACATGCAGCCTCCCATTGCACTGCTAATCCTCCTTCGGGAGGGGCCCTTTTACCGCCAGACTTTTCTGAACAGTTACAAAAGGCAGTGTCTGCTGCCTTCAGTGCTTTACCTCGCCCTGCTAAGCGCAAACAAAAGGTTAAATATTGCTATCCTTCCCAGGGGTCATCTACAAATTTGTTGGATGTATCTGATACTAGATTATCCGCTGATGAAGACGCCTCTGATACTTCAGAGGAGGCTCTTTCTGGGTCGGAATCTGCTGCCTCTAAACCTCCTGCTGCAGAGGAACCAGATTTTAGATTTAGGATCGAGCACTTACACTTTCTGTTAAAAGAAGTGTTGGCTACGTTAGAGGTTCCGGAACCTTAATTACCAGAGGACCCTTCTATTCCTAAGCTTGACAAGGTTCATGAGGTCAGGGTGGTGCCACAGACCTTCCCGGTTCCTGTAAAGGTGGCAAATATTATTAAGAATGAATGGGAGAGACTTGGATATTCTTTTCTCCAACATAGGTGTGTCCGGTCCACGGCGTCATCCTTACTTGTGGGATATTCTCTTCCCCAACAGGAAATGGCAAAGAGCCCAGCAAAGCTGGTCACATGATCCCTCCTAGGCTCCGCCTACCCCAGTCATTCTCTTTGCCGTTGTACAGGCAACATCTCCACGGAGATGGCTTAGAGTTTTTTAGTGTTTAACTGTAGTTTTTATTATTCAATCAAGAGTTTGTTATTTTGAAATAGTGCTGGTATGTACTATTTACTCAGAAACAGAAAAGAGATGAAGATTTCTGTTTGTATGAGGAAAATGATTTTAGCAACCGTCACTAAAATCCATGGCTGTTCCACACAGGACTGTTGAGAGCAATTAACTTCAGTTGGGGGAACAGTGTGCAGTCTCTTGCTGCTTGAGGTATGACACATTCTAACAAGACGATGTAATGCTGGAAGCTGTCATTTTCCCTATGGGATCCGGTAAGCCATGTTTATTACGATCGTAAATAAGGGCTTCACAAGGGCTTATTAAGACTGTAGACTTTATTTGGGCTAAATCGATTCATTATTAACATATATTTAGCCTTGAGGAATCATTTTATCTGGGTATTTTGATATATTGATATCGGCAGGCACTGTATTAAACACCTTATTCTTTAGGGGCTTTCCCAAAGCATAAGCAGAGCCTCATTTTCGCGCCGGTGTTGCGCACTTGTTTTTGAGAGGCATGGCATGCAGTCGCATGTGAGAGGAGCTCTGATACTTAGAAAGGACTTTCTGAAGGCGTCATTTGGTATCGTATTCCCCTTTGGGCTTGGTTGGGTCTCAGCAAAGCAGATACCAGGGACTGTAAAGGGGTTAAAGTTCAAAACGGCTCCGGTTCCGTTATTTTATGGGTTAAAGCTTCCAAATTGCAATACTTTTAAGGCTTTAAGACACTGTGGTGAAAATTTGGTGAATTTTGAACAATTCCTTCATGTTTTTTCGCAATTGCAATCGCAATTGCAGTAATAAAGTGTGTTCAGTTTAAAATTTAAAGTGACAGTAACGGTTTTATTTTAAAACGTTTTTTGTACTTTGTTATCAAGTTTATGCCTGTTTAACATGTCTGAACTACCAGATAGACTGTGTTCTGAATGTGGGGAAGCCAGAATTCCTATTCATTTAAATAAATGTGATTTATGTGAAAATGACAATGATGCCCAAGATGATTCCTCAAGTGAGGGGAGTAAGCATGGTACTGCATCATTCCCTCCTTCGTCTACACGAGTCTTGCCCACTCAGGAGGCCCCTAGTACATCTAGCGCGCCAATACTCCTTACTATGCAACAATTAACGGCTGTAATGGATAATTCTGTCAAAAACATTTTAGCCAAAATGAACACTTATCAGCGTAAGCGCGGCTGCTCTGTTTTAGATACTGAAGAGCATGACGACGCTGATAATGATATTTCTGAAGGGCCCCTAACCCAGTCTGATGGGGCCAGGGAGGTTTTGTCTGAGGGAGAAATTACTGATTCAGGGAACATTTCTCAACAGGCTGAACCTGATGTGATTGCATTTAAATTTAAGTTGGAACATCTCCGCATTCTGCTTAAGGAGGTATTATCCACTCTGGATGATTGTGACAAGTTGGTCATCCCAGAGAAACTATGTAAAATGGACAAGTTCCTAGAGGTGCCGGGGCTCCCAGAAGCTTTTCCTATACCCAAGCGGGTGGCGGACATTGTTAATAAAGAATGGGAAAGGCCCGGTATTCCTTTCGTCCCTCCCCCCATATTTAAAAAATTGTTTCCTATGGTCGACCCCAGAAAGGACTTATGGCAGACAGTCCCCAAGGTCGAGGGAGCGGTTTCCACTTTAAACAAACGCACCACTATACCCATAGAGGATAGTTGTGCTTTCAAAGATCCTATGGATAAAAAATTAGAAGGTTTGCTTAAAAAGATGTTTGTTCAGCAAGGTTACCTTCTACAACCTATTTCATGCATTGTCCCTGTCGCTACAGCCGCATGTTTCTGGTTTGATGATCTGATAAAGGCGGTCGATAGTGATTCTCCTCCTTTGGAGGAGATTATGGACAGAATCAATGCTCTCAAATTGGCTAATTCTTTCACCCTAGACGCCACTTTGCAATTGGCTAGGTTAGCGGCTAAGAATTCTGGGTTTGCTATTGTGGCGCGCAGAGCGCTTTGGTTGAAATCTTGGTCGGCTGATGCGTCTTCCAAGAACAAGCTACTTAACATTCCTTTCAAGGGGAAAACGCTGTTTGGCCCTGACTTGAAAGAGATTATCTCTGATATCACTGGGGGTAAGGGCCACGCCCTTCCTCAGGATCGGCCTTTCAAGGCCAAAAATAAACCTAATTTTCGTCCCTTTCGTAGAAACGGACCAGCCCAAGGTGCTACGTCCTCTAAGCAAGAGGGTAATACTTCTCAAGCCAAGCCAGCTTGGAGACCAATGCAAGGCTGGAACAAGGGAAAGCAGGCCAAGAAACCTGCCACTGCTACCAAGACAGCATGAAATGTTGGCCCCCGATCCGGGACCGGATCTGGTGGGGGGCAGACTCTCTCTCTTCGCTCAGGCTTGGGCAAGAGATGTTCTGGATCCTTGGGCGCTAGAAATAGTCTCCCAAGGTTATCTTCTGGAATTCAAGGGACTTCCCCCAAGGGGGAGGTTCCACAGGTCTCAGTTGTCTTCAGACCACATAAAAAGACAGGCATTCTTACATTGTGTAGAAGACCTGTTAAAAATGGGAGTGATTCATCCTGTTCCATTAAGAGAACAAGGGATGGGGTTCTACTCCAATCTGTTCATAGTTCCCAAAAAAGAGGGAACGTTCAGACCAATCTTAGATCTCAAGATCTTAAACAAGTTTCTCAAGGTTCCATCGTTCAAGATGGAAACCATTCGAACTATTCTTCCTTCCATCCAGGAAGGTCAATTCATGACCACGGTGGATTTAAAGGATGCGTATCTACATATTCCTATCCACAAGGAACATCATCGGTTCCTAAGGTTCGCATTCCTGGACAAACATTACCAGTTCGTGGCGCTTCCTTTCGGATTGGCCACTGCTCCAAGGATTTTCACAAAGGTACTAGCGTCCCTTCTAGCTGTGCTAAGACCAAGGGGCATTGCTGTAGTACCTTACTTGGACGACATTCTGATTCAAGCGTCGTCCCTTCTTCAAGCAAAGGCTCACACGGACATTGTCCTGGCCTTTCTCAGATCTCACGGATGGAAAGTGAACGTGGAAAAGAGTTCTCTATCCCCGTCAACAAGGGTTCCCTTCTTGGGAACAATGATAGACTCCTTAGAAATGAGGATTTTTCTGACAGAGGCCAGAAAAACAAAACTTCTAGACTCTTGTCGGATACTTCATTCCGTTCCTCTTCCTTCCATAGCTCAGTGCATGGAAGTGATCGGGTTGATGGTAGCGGCAATGGACATAGTTCCTTTTGCGCGCATTCATCTAAGACCATTGCAACTGTGCATGCTCAGTCAGTGGAATGGGGACTATACAGACTTGTCTCCGAAGATACAAGTAAATCAGAGGACCAGAGATTCACTCCGTTGGTGGCTGTCCCTGGACAACCTGTCACAAGGGATGACATTCCGCAGACCAGAGTGGGTCATTGTCACGACCGACGCCAGTCTGATGGGCTGGGGCGCGGTCTGGGGATCCCTGAAAGCTCAGGGTCTTTGGTCTCGGGAAGAATCTCTTCTACCGATAAACATTCTGGAACTGAGAGCGATATTCAATGCTCTCAAGGCTTGGCCTCAGCTAGCGAGGGCCAAGTTCATACGGTTTCAATCAGACAACATGACAACTGTTGCGTACATCAACCATCAGGGGGGAACAAGGAGTTCCCTAGCGATGGAAGAAGTGACCAAAATCATTCTATGGGCGGAGTCTCACTCCTGCCACCTGTCTGCTATCCACATCCCAGGAGTGGAAAATTGGGAAGCGGACTTTCTGAGTCGTCAGACATTGCATCCGGGGGAGTGGGAACTCCATCCGGAAATCTTTGCCCAAGTCACTCAGCTGTGGGGCATTCCAGACATGGATCTGATGGCCTCTCGTCAGAACTTCAAGGTTCCTTGCTACGGGTCCAGATCCAGGGATCCCAAGGCGGCTCTAGTGGATGCACTAGTAGCACCTTGGACCTTCAAACTAGCTTATGTGTTCCCGCCGTTTCCTCTCATCCCCAGGCTGGTAGCCAGGATCAATCAGGAGAGGGCGTCGGTGATCTTGATAGCTCCTGCGTGGCCACGCAGGACTTGGTATGCAGATCTGGTGAATATGTCATCGGCTCCACCTTGGAAGCTACCTTTGAGACGAGACCTTCTTGTTCAGGGTCCGTTCGAACATCCGAATCTGGTTTCACTCCAGCTGACTGCTTGGAGATTGAACGCTTGATTTTATCGAAGCGAGGGTTCTCAGATTCTGTTATCGATACTCTTGTTCAGGCCAGAAAGCCTGTAACTAGAAAGATTTACCACAAAATTTGGAAAAAATATATCTGTTGGTGTGAATCTAAAGGATTCCCTTGGGACAAGGTTAAGATTCCTAGGATTCTATCCTTCCTTCAAGAAGGATTGGAACAGGGTTTATCTGCAAGTTCCCTGAAGGGACAGATTTCTGCCTTGTCGGTGTTACTTCACAAAAAACTGGCTGCTGTGCCAGATGTTCAAGCCTTTGTTCAGGCTCTGGTTAGAATTAAGCCTGTTTACAAACCTTTGACTCCTCCTTGGAGTCTCAATTTAGTTCTTTCAGTTCTTCAGGGGGTTCCGTTTGAACCCTTGCATTCCGTTGATATTAAGTTATTATCTTGGAAAGTTTTGTTTTTAGTTGCAATTTCTTCTGCCAGAAGAGTTTCAGAATTATCTGCTCTGCAGTGTTCTCCTCCTTATCTGGTGTTTCATGCAGATAAGGTGGTTTTACGTACTAAACCTGGTTTTCTTCCAAAAGTTGTTTCTAACAAAAACATTAACCAGGAGATTATCGTACCTTCTCTGTGTCCGAAACCAGTTTCAAAGAAGGAACGTCTGTTGCACAATTTGGATGTTGTTCGCGCTCTAAAATTCTATTTAGATGCTACAAAGGATTTTAGACAAACATCTTCCTTGTTTGTTGTTTATTCCGGTAAAAGGAGAGGTCAAAAAGCAACTTCTACCTCTCTCTCTTTTTGGATTAAAAGCATCATCAGATTGGCTTACGAGACTGCCGGACGGCAGCCTCCCGAAAGAATCACAGCTCATTCCACTAGGGCTGTGGCTTCCACATGGGCCTTCAAGAACGAGGCTTCTGTTGATCAGATATGTAGGGCAGCGACTTGGTCTTCACTGCACACTTTTACCAAATTTTACAAGTTTGATACTTTTGCTTCTTCTGAGGCTATTTTTGGGAGAAAGGTTTTGCAAGCCGTGGTGCCTTCCATTTAGGTGACCTGATTTGCTCCCTCCCTTCATCCGTGTCCTAAAGCTTTGGTATTGGTTCCCACAAGTAAGGATGACGCCGTGGACCGGACACACCTATGTTGGAGAAAACAGAATTTATGTTTACCTGATAAATTACTTTCTCCAACGGTGTGTCCGGTCCACGGCCCGCCCTGGTTTTTTTTTTTTAATCAGGTCTGATAATTTATTTTCTTTAACTACAGTCACCACGGTACCATATGGTTTCTCCTATGCAAATATTCCTCCTTAACGTCGGTCGAATGACTGGGGTAGGCGGAGCCTAGGAGGGATCATGTGACCAGCTTTGCTGGGCTCTTTGCCATTTCCTGTTGGGGAAGAGAATATCCCACAAGTAAGGATGACGCCGTGGACCGGACACACCGTTGGAGAAAGTAATTTATCAGGTAAACATAAATTCTGTTTTTCCCCTTCTTCCTTTAAAAAAATTGTTCCCCATTCTAGACTCTCAATTAGAGTTGTGGGGGTCTGTACCTAAGGTGGATGGAGCTATCTCCATGTTTGCTAAACGCACCATTATCCCGCTTGAGGATAGTTCGTCGTTTAAGGAGATCATGGATAAGAAGCTAGAAACTCTATTAAGAAAAATGTTTCAGCACACGGTTTAGTTATTTCAGCCTGCAATGGCGGTTGCTGCAGTAGTTGGAGCTGCTACCTATTGGTGCGACTCACTATCGGAGATGATCGAGGTGGAAACTCCCTTCGACGAGATCCAGGAAAGAATTGAGGCCTTGAAGGTAGCTAATTCTTTCATCTGTGATGCAAACATGCAGATTATTCTCCTGAATGCAAAAACATCAGGTTTTTCTGTTCTAACCCGTAGGGCTCTCTGGCTGAAGTATTGGTCTGCAGACATAACTTCAAAATCTAGATTGCTTTCCCTTCTATTTAAAGGGAAGATTCTTTTCTGTCCTGGATTCTATCATATCCACGGTCACTGGGGGGAAGGCTGCCTTTCTACCGCAGGATAAGAAGAATAAACCTAAAAGACAAGGTCCTAATTTTCGTCCCTTTCGTTTGGATAAATCCCAACGCCAGCACCCCACCCGCGAAGTCTGATCAGTCCAAGGGAATGTGGAAACCATCTCAATCTTGGAATAAATCCAAGCAGAACAAGAAGCCCGTTGAAACAAAGTCGGCATGAAGGGGCGGCCCCCGATCCGGCGTTGGATCGTGTTGGGGGCAGACTATCTCTCTTTGTGGAGGCTTGGTTGGGGGACGTGCAAGACCCTTGGGTTCTAGAGGTCATTGCTCAGGGTTACAGGATAGGTTTCAAATCTCATCCACACAGGGGCAGATTCCTTTTATCAAACCTGTCTTCAAGAAAAACGAGAAGCTTTTCTAGGGTGCATGAGGGATCTCTCCTCCCTAGAGTAATTGTGCCAGTACCTCTATCAGAGAGAGGGCTAGGGTACTACTCAAACCTTTTTGTGGTCCCAAAGAAGGAGGGTACATTTTGCCTGATTCTAGACCTAAAGTGCCTATACAAGTTTCTGTCGGTACCATCGTTCAAGATGGAGAAGATAAGGTCTATTCTGCCCTTAGTTCAAGAGGGGCAGTTCATGACTAGGATAGACTTGAAGGGTTCTTACCTACATGTCCCAATACACAAGGATCACTTCAAGTTCTTAAGATTTGCCTTTCTGGGTCAGCACTTCCAGTTTGTGGCTCTTCCTTTTGGTCTGGCTACTGCTCCAAGAGTCTTTACAAAGGTTCTGGGGGCTCTGCTCGTGGTGGCAATGTCCAGAGGTATTGCAGTAGCGCCATACTTGGATGACATCTTGGTCCAGGCTCCATCCTGCCGGCTGGCAGAAGATAATTCCATAGCTCTTCTTCTTCAATCTCATGGATGGAAGATAAACTTAGGAAAGAGTTCTCTGGTGCCTAGTACCAGGGTGGAATTCCTGGGCACGATATTAGATTCCATATCCATGAGGATATTTCTTACAGACCAAATACGTTGCAAAATTACTTCCTTCCAATTGTCTTGCCCTCCAGACCTCCTCAAGGCCATCTGTGGCCCGGTGTATGGAGGTGATTGGGCTCATGGTGTCCAGCATAGATATTCCATTCGCCAGGTTCCACCTCAGACCTCTTCAACTGTGCATGCTGAGGCAATGGAACAGTGACCACTCAGATCTGTCTCAACAGATTTCTCTGGACAACTGGTCGAGAGAATCGCTCTCTTGGTGGCTCTGTCCAGATCGCCTGTCCCAAGGGACATCTTTCTTGAGACCATCCTGGGAGATTGTGACTACGGACGCAAGTCTCTCAGGATGGGGAGCCGTTTGGGGTGCCAGGATGGCACAGGGCCGGTGGATTCGAGAAGAATCTCTTCTCCCGATCAACAATTTGGAACTTCGGGTGATCTTCAATGCTTTGAAGGCTTGGCCTCTTCTGGGTTTGTCCCAGTTTATCAGATTCCAATCGGACAAAATTACCTCGGTGGCTTACATCAACTATCAGGGGGGAACAATGAGCTCCCTAGCAATGAGGGAAGTATCTCGGATTCTGGAATGGGCAGAGGCCCACAACTGCTTGCTGTCAGCGATCCACATTCCGGGTGTGGACAACAGGGAAGCGGATTTCCTCAGCAGACAATCCTTTCATCAGGGAGAATGGTCTCTCCATCCCAAAGTGTTTGCGGAGATTTGCGACAGATGGGGGATGCCAGAGATAGATTTCATGGTGTCCCGACTCAATTCCAAGCTACTCCGATACGGGTCGCGGTTTAGAGATCCTCAGGCGGAGCTGATAGATGCATTAGCAATACCTTGGAGGTTCAAACTAGTTTAAATTTTTCCTCCGTTACCACTTCTACCTCGGGTAGTGGCCCGCATCACGCAGGAGCAAGCTTCGGCTATTCTAATTGCTCTATTGTGGCCGCAAAGGATGTGGTTAGCGGACCCGGTGGGGATGTCCTCATCTCCTTCATGGAGGTTACCTTGTTGCAGAGATTTGCTGGAACATAGTCCCTTTGTTCATCAGAATCTAGATTCTCTGAGGCTGACTGCATGGTGATTGAACGCTTAGTCCTAGCCAAGAGAGGTTTTTCTGAGAGAGTGAATGATACTCTCATTCAAGCTAGAAAGTCGGTCACTCTTCACATCTGTCATAAGGTGTGGAGGAACTACTTATTCCTCCCTCGTGATTGATGTAAGGCACAGAGGTTATGTTGTCTGACTGGAACCTGATAAACTGGGCTGAGGACAACTGAGGCCAAACCAATAGAGCATTGTAAATCACCCTCAACTCCCAAGATGTTGATGGGAAGAGCAGACTCCTCCCGAGTCCAAAGGCCCTGAGCTTTTAACAAGTTCCAGACTGCTCCCCAGCCCAGCAGGCTGGCGTCCATGGTCACGATCACCCAGGAAGGTCTCCGAAAGCATGTGCCCTGAGACAGATGCTTCAGAGAAATCCACCACGGGAGAGAATCCCTTGACGATTGATCTAACTCTATTCTCCGAGATAGATCCGCATGGTCGCCATTCCATTGTCTGAGCATGCACAACTGGAGAGCTCTAAAATGGAATTGAGCAAAAGGAATGATGTCC
Source organism: Bombina bombina (assembly GCF_027579735.1). Lineage (NCBI taxonomy): Eukaryota > Metazoa > Chordata > Amphibia > Anura > Bombinatoridae > Bombina > Bombina bombina. The sequence goes on along the minus strand of NC_069504.1, from coordinate 849,046,260 downwards.
ATAAAAGCCACCATAAGACCGATTACCTCCATACATTGAGCCACTGAAGGATGAGCAGTAGCCTGAGGAGAGAGGCAAGAGGAAATGATTTTGTTTTTCCTGATCTCTGTCAGAAAAATCTTCAGCAATTGAGAATCTATTATTGTCCCTAAGAACACTACTCTTGTAGTAGGAGGAAGGGAGCTTTTTTACAGATTCACATTCCATCCGTGGGAACTAAGAAAAGACAACAATATCGGATCACTGCGAAAAGAGCCCCCAGAACCTTTGAAAAAATTCTAGGAGCGTGGATTCCCCTGGCATAAGGTCAAGGTGTCCAGGATTCTTTCCTTTCTCCAAGATGGTTTGGAGAAGGGACTTGCTGCTAGTTTATTGAAGGGACAGATCTCAGCTCTATCTGTATTATTACACAAGAGGCTCGCTGAGCTTCCTGATATTCAGTGTTTTGTTCAGGCTCTGTCTAGAATCAGGCCTGTGTTTAGAAGTTCCACTCCTCCCTGGATTTTAAATCTGGTTCTTAAGGTTTTGCAGAGGGCTCGGTTTGAGCCCATGCATTCAGTTGACATTAAGTTACTGTCTTGGAAGGTTATTTTTCTATTGGCTATTGCTTCGGCTCGCAGAGTCTTTGAGATGGCGGCCTTGCAATGTGAGCCTCCTTACCTAGTTTTTCATGCTGACAAGGCTGTTCTTCACACTGGGTTGGGTTTTCTCCCTATGGTTGTGACTGATCGCAACATCAATCAGGAGATTGTGGTTCCTTCCTTGTGTCCTAATCCTTCTTCGAAGGAACGTTTACTTCATAATCTGGATGTAGTTCGGGCTTTGAAATTCTATCTTCAGGCCACAAAGGATTTTAGACAGACTTCGGCATTGTTTGTTGTCTATTCTGGGAAGTGCGGAGGGCAGAAGGCTTCTTCCACTTCCCTATCCTTTTGGTTGAGGAGCATTATTCGATTGGCATATGAAACAGCGGGGCATAAGCCTCCTCAGAGGGCTTTGGCTTCATCTTGGACCTTCAAGAATGAGGTCTCTATGGAGCAGATTTGTAGGGCGGCTACCTGGTCCTCCTTACATACCTTTTCAAAGTTTTACAAATTTGACGTCTTTGCTTCGGCTAAAGTAGCTTTTGGGAGAAAGGTTTTGCAGGCTGTGGTGCCCTCAGAATAGGGTCCTCCTCTCTTTTACCCTCCCGTTTTTCATTCAGTGTCCTTTAGAGCTTGGGTATATGTTTCTCACAATTAAGGAATGAAGCCGTGGACTCTGCTCATATTAAGATGGAAAACATAAATTATGCTTACCTGATAATTTCCTTTCCACCTGTATGAGGAGAGTCCACGGCCCCCGCCCGTTTTTTCCGTTGGGCGGACCATAATTTTTAGTTTGTTCTTCTGGCACCATTTATACCCTGATTTTTCTCCTACTGTTCCTTGTTCCCTCGGCAGAATGAATGGGGGATGAAAGGAGTGGAGGAGGTGTTTAAGCCTTTTGCTGGGGTGTCTTTGCCTCCTCCTGGTGGCCAGGTTCTGTATTCCCACAAGTAAGGAATGAAGCCGTGGACTCTCCTCATACAGATGGAAAGGAAAATATCAGGTAAGCATAATTTATGTTTTTAGCTACTTTAGATGACTCCGATACCCCTGTCGTTTTCACTCCTTAGAAATCTAGTTAACGTAATAGATTCTTTGATTAACCTTTCACTTCTGAGGTTTTTCCTGTGCCGGACCGTGCTAAGGAGATTATCTCACAGAAATGGGAGAAACCAGGGGTGTCTTTTTCCTTGTCTCCTATTTTTAAGAAAATCTTTCCTGTCGAGGATTTAATTAAAGACCCTTGGTATACTGTACCCAAAGTTGAAGGGGTCATTTCCACTATAGCTAAGAGAACCACTATTCCTATTGAGGATAGCTGCTCTTATAAGGATCCGATGGACAAGAAGCTGAAGCATTATTTTAAAAAGATTTATGTTCCTCAAGGTCTCCAATGGCAACCTGCGGTGTGTATTGCCACTGTGACTAGTGCGACATCTTATTGGTTCGACGCCTTGTCTGATTCTCTTCATGTAGAGACTTCCTTGGATGAAATTCAGGATAGGATTAAAGCTCTTAAATTGGCCAATTCCTGTTTCGCTGTCCTAGCCCGCAGAGCGTTTTGGTTGAAATCCTGGTCTGCGGACGTTTCCTCTAAAGTCAAACTTCTGGCAATTCCTTACAAGGGCAAACCTTGTTTGGACCTGGTTTGGCAGAAATTATCTCTGATATTACAGATGGAAAAGGGTCTTTTCTATCTCAAGATAAGAAGAATAGCCCTAAAAGCCGGCAGAGTAATTTTCGTTACTTTCGTAACTTCAGAGGAAAGCCTTCACCTTCTTCCAAGCAGGAACAATCCAAGTCTTCTTGGAAACCCTATCAGTCGTGGAACAAGGAGAAACAATCAAAGAAACCCACAGCTGATTCCAAAGGGCAGACTTTCTCAGTTCTCTTAAGCCTGGATACGAGATGTCCCAGATCCCTGGACTGTGGACATAGTATCCCAGGGTTACAAATTGGAATTCAAGACTTTTCCTCCTAGAGGCAGATTCCTTCTCTCAAGATTATATGCAGACCAGATAAAGAGAGAGGCGTTCTTGAAATGTATACAACATCTTTCCTCCCTGGGAGTGATAGTTCCAGTGCAGGAACAGGGTCTCAGGTTCTACTCCAACCTATTTGTGGTTCCCAAAAAAGAGGGAACTTTCCGTCCCATTCAAGACTTGAAGTGTCTAAACAAGTTTCTCAAAGTTCTATCCTTCAAGATGGAGACTATACCCTCCATTCTGCCTTTAGTTCATGACAACCATAGACCTAAAGGATGCGTATCTTCATGTTCCTATTCACAGGGACCATCAGATTCCTGAGATTTGCCTTTCTGGACAAACATTTCCAGTTTGTGGCCCTTCCATTTGGTCTAGCCACGGCTCTCAGAATTTTTTCAAAGGTTCTGGGGGCTCTTTTCGCAGTGATCCGTTCTTGTGGAATTGCTGTGGCACCCTACCTGGACGACATATTGGTTCAGGCACCATCTTTTCAACAAACAAAATTTGACACAGAGATATTGTTGTCTTTTCTTCATTCCCACGGATGGAATGTGAATCTGTAAAAAAGCTCCCTTCCCCCTGCTACAAGAGTAGTGTTCTTAGGCACCATAATAGATTCTCAATTGCTGAAGATTTTTCTGACAGAGGTCAGGAAAAACAAATTCATTTCCTCTTGCCTCTCTCCTCAGGCTACTACTCATCATTCAGTGGCTCAATGTATGGAGGTAATCGGTCTTATGGAGCTCTCCAGTTGTGCATGCTCAGACAATGGAATGGCGACCATGCGGATCTATCTCGGAGAATAGAGTTAGATCAGTCGTCAAGGGATTCTCTCCCGTGGTGGATTTCTCTGAAACATCTGTCTCAGGGCACATGCTTTCGGAGACCTCCCTGGGTGATCGTGACCACGGACGCCAGCCTGCTGGGCTGGGGAGCAGTCTGGAACTTGTTAAAAACTCAGGGCCTTTGGACTTGGGAGGAGTCTGCTCTTCCCATCAACATCTTGGCTTGGCCTCAGTTGTCCTCAGCCCAGTTTATCAGGATCCAGTCAGACAACATAACCTCTGTGGCTTACATCAATCACCAGGGAGGAACTTGGAGTTCCTTAGCCATGAAGGAGGTTACTCGGATTCTACGGTGGGTAGAGACCCACAATTGCTGTATATCAGCCATCCACATTCCAGGAGTAGACAACTAGGAAGCGGATTTTATGAGCAGACAGACTTTTCATCCTGGGGAGTGGGAACTCCATCCGGAGGTGATTTCCAGTTTAGTCCTCAAATGGGGGGTGCCGGAGTTAGATCTGATGGCATCCCGTCAGAATGCCAATCCTCCAAGTTACGGTTCAAGGTCAAGAGATTTGCAGGCCGTTCTGATAGATGCTCTGGCAGTTCCTTGGGTTTTTAGGTTGGTATACCGGTTTCCTCCGTTTGCTCTCCTTCCACGAGTAATTGCTTGTATCAAACAGGAGAGGGCGTCGTTGATTCTAATAGCCCCTGCATGGCCTCACAGGATCTGGTTTGCAGACCTAGTGGAGATGTCATCTCTCCCACCTTGGAGACTACCTCTGAGGAAGGACCTCCTGATTTAGGGTCCCTTCCTTCATCCATATATCATTTCTCTGAAGCTGACAGCTTTGAGATTGAACGCTTAATTCTGTCTAAGCGTGCTTTTTCTGAGTCGGTCATTGAGACCATGATTCAGGCTCGCAAGCCTGTTACTAGTAAGATTTACCATAAGATAGGGCGTAAATATCTTTATTGGTGTGAATCCAATGGCTACTCTTGGAGTAGAATTAGAATTCCTAGAATTTTATCTTTTCTTCATGAAGGCCTGGAGAAGGGATTATCAGTCAGTACCCTGAAGGGTCAAATTTCTGCTTTATCAGTTTTACTACATAAATGTTTGGCAGATGTGTAATCTTTTTGTCAGGCCTTTGTCAAAATCAGGCCTGTCTTTAAGTCTGTTGCTTCTCCTTGAAGCCTTAACCTTGTTCTTAAAGTTTTACAGCTGGCTCAGTTTGAGCCATTGCATTCCATAGACATTAAGTTGTTATCTTGGAAGGTTTTATTTCTTGTTGCTATCTCTTCTGCTCGAAGAGTCTCGGAACTCTCAGCTCTGCAGTGTGATTCCCCTTATCTTATTTTTCATGCTGATAAGGCGGTTCTTCTTACTAAGTTAGAAACAACTTTAGGAAGGAAACCTAATAGAAATATCAATCAGGAAATTGTTGTTCCCTCTCTGTGTCCTAATCCTTCTTCTTCCAAACAACGTTCATTACACAATTTGGATGTTGTACATGCTCTTAAATTCTACTTACAGACGACTAAGGATTTTCGCCAATCCTCTGCCCTCTTTGTCTGTTTCTCTGGGAAACGTAAAGGTCAGAAAGCTACTGTTACTACTCTTTCTTTTTGGTTATGAAGTATAATTCATTTGGCTTATGAGACTGCTGGACAGCAACCTCCTGAGAGAATTACGGCTCATTTTACAAGAGCTGTTTCCTCTTCTTGGGCTTTCCAAAATGAGGCTTCTGTGGAACAAATTTGCAAGGCTGCAACTTGGTCTTCTCTACATACTTTTTAAATTTTTTACAAATTTGATACTTATGCCTCGGCTGGGGCTTCTTTTGGGAGAAAGGTTCTTGAAGTGGTGGTGCCTTCTGTTTAGGACTGCCTGTCTTGTCCTTCCCTATTTATCTGTGTCCTCTAGCTTGGGTATTGGTTCCCAACAGTAATTACTCACCATATCTTAGGAAAGAAAAACAAAATGTATGCTTACCTGATAAATTTGTTTTTTCCGGATATGGTGAGTCCACGGCCCCTCCCTTTATTTTAAGACAGTTGTTATTTTGACTATAACCTCAGGCACCTCTACACCTTGTGTTACTCCTTTTTCTCCATTTCCCTTTGGTCGAATGACTGGGGGTTGTGGGTAAGGGAGTGATACTTAGCAGTTTAACTTTGGTGCTCTTTGCCTCCTTCTGCTGGCCAGGAGTGATATTCCCAACAGTAATTACTCAAGCAGTGGACTCACCATATCTGGAAAGAAACACGTTTATCAGGTAAGCATAAATTTAGTTTTTTTTCTTTTGTGATTCAGATAGAGCATACACTTTTAAACAACTTTCCAATTTACTTTTATTATCCAATCTGCTTCATTCTCTTAGTATCCTTTCTTGAAAAGTGTGCCTGGGGCAGCAATGCATTACTGGGATCTATTTGCTGATTGGATGCTGCACAAATATACCTATTTTCATTAGCTCACTTGAGGGTTTTGCTACTCCTTCAACAAACTTGGAAAATTGAAAAGTTGCTTCAAATTGTATGCACTATCTGAATCACAAAAGAAAAATTTGAGGGATTTGGGGATAGTCTATGAGAATCCTTACTTGTAGGAATTCATCTCATGGCCACCAGTTAGAGGTAAAGACACCCCACAGCAAAGCTTTAAATACCCCTCCTACTCCCCTCTCTCAGTAGTTCTTTGCCTCGTAAAGAGGAGGGCAAGGTTAGAGATGTTCAGGATTTTATTGAAGGTTTACAGGGTTCTTAACCCCAAATTTTCCCTTAATGGATAGTTCTTGGAAAAGAGGGACATAGGAGAATACTGGCTGTGCAATGTAAATCTCCTCTATTGTGTTGTTGTCACAAGCCTGCCACAGGCGTCGCTGGGAAGTTCCTTTGCCTATTCCTGTTTGACCATGATGATTTATTCCCTAAGTAATTCAACAACTGTAAGTTACAGTACAGGATGGCTCATTACTGTTTCCTAAAGACTTGTTGCTGGTTACGGCCCACACAGCTCACACACTATATGTAGTTGCATGCACTCATGTACATCATAGTCGGATCCCAACAGCATAATACATGAGCCACTAGCTCAGTCTATAACACACAGTAACCACAAACCAGTAACTGATCTGTTATACTGTGTTATACTGGGGGGTAAGTGTTTTTTTTTTTTTGTGGTTTGTGCACTTCTTATTTCACAAAGACTGTGGAATCATTTGTAGCCCTTTAAGTTCTAAAGGACGTGATTTTATTTAGCTACTTATATACCATGTAGGTCTAAATTCTATTGTGGAGTAGTTTTACATACTGTGAGCCTTTGTTCGGGACCAGCAATTTTAGCGCTCATGAACCTACTTTGAGCTCTAAGGTGGCTGCGGCCCATTTTTTCACTACGGGGGCAAGATGATTCAGAGCGCGGCTCGGAGGATCAGGAGTGAGGCAGTTAAAGATTTTCCTGCACTGTGTTTAGCACTCTATTCTTATCTTCCTGTTGTTTCCTCTATACTATGGTACACATCAGAAGATTTCCTCTGCGTTGTGTTCCTGGTGCAGGAGGTGGCAAGCTGCGCCCCTATACAATGAGCAATGGGGGGCATTGTATGCATATGCTTATGTTTTTATTTTCACGTTGTATCAAACACTATTGGACTATTGCCTTACGTTTGCAGTGCTTAATGGCTCCGTAATTTTAGAGTCCTATTGACTTACAATTAGGTTTTACATTGCACTTTTGTGAGCTTTACATTGCAGTACATAGGTGCACTGTCTTTTTGGGGGCCAATATTATTGCATATAGTTAGGTTTATATTATATATTGTGAACTTCTTGTTTTGCATTACATAATAAAGGAATACAAAATATATCTGAAGGAAGTGAAAGAGCAGTAAATATACCTAATATCCCAGTTCCCAGATATATCAGTTTGTGCACCAATCACTATTATAAACTCTCTTTAGAGGAATTACTCCCAGAAAACCTCTATATATAGATAATATGCAAAACACATAGGCCTAGATTTAGAGTTCGGCGGTAGCCGTCAAAACCAGCGTTAGAGGCTCCTAACGCTGGTTTTGGGCGCCCGCTGGTATTTGGAGTCAGTCAGGAAAGGGTCTAACGCTCACTTTTCAGCCGCGACTTTTCCATACCGCAGATCCCCCTACGCCATTTGCGTAGCCTATCTTTTCAATGGGATCTTTCTAACGCTGGTATTTAGAGTCGTTTCTGCAGTGAGCGTTAGAGCTCTAACGACAAGATTCCAGCCGCCTGAAAATAGCAGGAGTTAAGAGCTTTCTGGCTAACGCCGGTTTCTAAAGCTCTTAACTACTGTACCCTAAAGTACACTAACACCCATAAACTACCTATGTACCCCTAAACCGAGGTCCCCCCACATCGCCGCCACTCGATTAAAATTTTTAACCCCTAATCTGCCGACCGCCACCTACGTTATACTTATGTACCCCTAATCTGCTGCCCCTAACACCGCCGACCCCTGTATTATATCTATTAACCCCTAACTTGCCCCCCACAACGTCGCCGCAAGCTACTTAAAATAATTAACCCCTAATCTTCCGACCGCAAATCGCCGCCACCTACGTTATCCCTATGTACCCCTAATCTGCTACCCCTAACATCGCCGACCCCTATGTTATATTTATTAACCCCTAATCTGCCCCCCACAACGTCGCCGACACCTACCTACACTTATTAACCCCTAATCTGCCGAGCGGACCTGAGCGCTACTATAATAAAGTTATTAACCCCTAATCCGCCTCACTAACCCTATCATAAATAGTATTAACCCCTAATCTGCCCTCCCTAACATCGCCGACACCTAACTTCAATTATTAACCCCTAATCTTCCGACCGGAGCTCACCGCTATTCTAATAAATGTATTAACCCCTAAAGCTAAGTCTAACCCTAACACTAACACCCCCCTAAGTTAAATATAATTTTTATCTAACGAAATAAATTAACTCTTATTAAATAAATAATTCCTATTTAAAGCTAAATACTTACCTGTAAAATACATCCTAATATAGCTACAATATAAATTATAATTATATTATAGCTATTTTAGGATTAATATTTATTTTACAGGCAACTTTGTAATTATTTTAACCAGGTACAATAGCTATTAAATAGTTAAGAACTATTTAATAGTTACCTAGTTAAAATAATTACAAATTTACCTGTAAAATAAATCCTAACCTAAGATATAATTAAACCTAACACTACCCTATCAATAAAATAATTAAATAAACTACCTACAATTACCTACAATTAACCTAACACTACACTATCAATAAATTAATTAAACACAATTGCTACAAATAAATACAATTAAATAAACTATCTAAAGTACAAAAAATAAAAAAGAACTAAGTTACAGAAAATAATAAAATATTTACAAACATAAGAAAAATATTACAACAATTTTAAACTAATTACACCTACTCTAAGCCCCCTAATAAAATAACAAAGCCCCCCAAAATAAAAAATTCCCTACCCTATTCTAAAATACAAATATTACAAGCTCTTTTACCTTACCAGCCCTGAACAGGGCCCTTTGCGGGGCATGCCCCAAGAATTTCAGCTCTTTTGCCTGTAAAAAAAAACATACTATACCCCCCCCCCAACATTACAACCCACCACCCACATACCCCTAATCTAACCCAAACCCCCCTTAAATAAACCTAACACTACCCCCCTGATGATCTTCCTACCTTGTCTTCACCATGCCAGGTTCACCGATCCGTCCTGGCTCCAAGATCTTCATCCACCCCAAGCGGGGGCTAGACATCCACTGAAGAAGTCCAGAAGAGGGTCCAAAGTCTTCCTCCTATCCGGCAAGAAGAGGACATCCGGACCGGCAAACATCTTCTCCAAGCGGCATCTTCTATCTTCTTCCATCCGATGACGACCGGCTCCATCTTGAAGACGTCCAGCGCGGATCCATCCTCTTCTTCCGACGACTAGACGACGAATGACGGTTCCTTTAAGGGACGTCATCCAAGATGGCGTCCCTCGAATTCCGATTGGCTGATAGGATTCTATCAGCCAATCGGAATTAAGGTAGGAATTTTCTGATTGGCTGATGGAATCAGCCAATCAGAATATAGTTCAATCCGATTGGCTGATCCAATCAGCCAATCAGATTGAGCTCGCATTCTATTGGCTGATCGGAACAGCCAATAGAATGCGAGCTCAATCTGATTGGCTGATTGGATCAGCCAATCGGATTGAACTTGATTCTGATTGGCTGATTCCATCAGCCAATCAGAAAATTCCTACCTTAATTCCGATTGGCTGATAGAATCCTATCAGCCAATCGGAATTCGAGGGACGCCATCTTGGATGACGTCCCTTAAAGGAACCGTCATTCGTCGTCTAGTCGTCGGAAGAAGAGGATGGATCCGCGCTGGACGTCTTCAAGATGGAGCCGGTCGTCATCGGATGGAAGAAGATAGAAGATGCCGCTTGGAGAAGATGTTTGCCGGTCCGGATGTCCTCTTCTTGCCGGATAGGAGGAAGACTTTGGACCCTCTTCTGGACTTCTTCAGTGGATGTCTAGCCCCCGCTTGGGGTGGATGAAGATCTTGGAGCCAGGACGGATCGGTGAACCTGGCATGGTGAAGACAAGGTAGGAAGATCATCAGGGGGGTAGTGTTAGGTTTATTTAAGGGGGGTTTGGGTTAGATTAGGGGTATGTGGGTGGTGGGTTGTAATGTTGGGGGGGGGGTATAGTATGTTTTTTTTTACAGGCAAAAGAGCTGAAATTCTTGGGGCATGCCCCGCAAAGGGCCCTGTTCAGGGCTGGTAAGGTAAAAGAGCTTGTAATATTTGTATTTTAGAATAGGGTAGGGAATTTTTTATTTTGGGGGGCTTTGTTATTTTATTAGGGGGCTTAGAGTAGGTGTAATTAGTTTAAAATTGTTGTAATATTTTTCTTATGTTTGTAAATATTTTATTATTTTCTGTAACTTAGTTCTTTTTTATTTTTTGTACTTTAGATAGTTTATTTAATTTTATTTATTTGTAGCAATTGTGTTTAATTAATTTATTGATAGTGTAGTGTTAGGTTAATTGTAGGTAATTGTAGGTAGTTTATTTAATTATTTTATTGATAGGGTAGTGTTAGGTTTAATTATATCTTAGGTTAGGATTTATTTTACAGGTAAATTTGTAATTATTTTAACTAGGTAACTATTAAATAGTTCTTAACTATTTAATAGCTATTGTACCTGGTTAAAATAATTACAAAGTTGCCTGTAAAATAAATATTAATCCTAAAATAGCTATAATATAATTATAATTTATATTGTAGCTATATTAGGATGTATTTTACAGGTAAGTATTTAGCTTTAAATAGGAATTATTTATTTAATAAGAGTTAATTTATTTCGTTAGATAAAAATTATATTTAACTTAGGGGGGTGTTAGTGTTAGGGTTAGACTTAGCTTTAGGGGTTAATACATTTATTAGAATAGCGGTGAGCTCCGGTCGGAAGATTAGGGGTTAATAATTGAAGTTAGGTGTCGGCGATGTTAGGGAGGGCAGATTAGGGGTTAATACTATTTATGATAGGGTTAGTGAGGCGGATTAGGGGTTAATAACTTTATTATAGTAGCGCTCAGGTCCGCTCGGCAGATTAGGGGTTAATAAGTGTAGGTAGGTGTCGGCGACGTTGTGGGGGGCAGATTAGGGGTTAATAAATATAACATAGGGGTCGGCGATGTTAGGGGTAGCAGATTAGGGGTACATAGGGATAACGTAGGTGGCGGCGATTTGCGGTCGGAAGATTAGGGGTTAATTATTTTAAGTAGCTTGCGGCGACGTTGTGGGGGGCAAGTTAGGGGTTAATAGATATAATACAGGGGTCGGCGGTGTTAGGGGCAGCAGATTAGGGGTACATAGGGATAACGTAGGTGGCGGCGGTTTACGGAGCGGCAGATTAGGGGTTAAAAGTGTAATGCAGGGGTCAGCGATAGCGGGGGCGGCAGATTAGGGGTTAATAAGTGTAAGGTTAGGGGTGTTTAGACTCGGGGTACATGTTAGGGTGTTAGGTGCAGACGTAGGAAGTGTTTCCCCATAGGAAACAATGGGGCTGCGTTAGGAGCTGAACGCTGCTTTTTTGCAGGTGTTAGGTTTTTTTTCAGCTCAAACAGTCCCATTGTTTCCTATGGGAGAATCGTGCACGAGCACGTTTTTGATGCCGGCCGCGTCCGTAAGCAACTCTGGTATCGAGAGTTGCATTTGCGGTAAAAATGCTCTACGCTCCTTTTTTGGAGCCTAACGCAGCATTTGTTTGAACTCTCGATACCAGAGTTAAATTTATGGTGCGGCCAGAAAAAAGCCCGCGGAGCGTTAACAGCCCTTTTACCGCCGAACTCTAAATCTAGGCCATAGAGCGTTATTTTAAAATTAGTATAAATATTTATTTCTAGATATACACAAAATAAAATAATACTTTCAACACCGGTGGTATCACAATTATTAAATATATATATATATATTCTTATAAAAGTGCTAAAAAGGAAATATTCTTTCTAACAAAACTTTAAAGGGACAGTAAACCCAAAAATTTCCTTTCATTATTTAGATAGAGAATATTTTTTTTTTTAAAGTTTCCAATTTACTTCTATTATCAAATTTGTTTAGTTCTCATGTTATTCTTTGTTGAAGGGATACCTAGGTAGGTAGCGTGCACATGTCTGAAGCACTACATGACAGGAAATAGTGCTGCCATCTAGTGCCCCTGCTAATGTATAACATTGTTGCAAAACTGCTGCCATATAGTGTTGTGGACACGTGCACACTCATGAGCTTACATTCCAGCTTTGTAACAAAGGATAACAAGAAAAATAAGAAAATTTAATAACAGAAGTAAATTGGAAAGTTGTTTAAAATTGTATGCTCTATCTGAATCATGAAAGAAAAAAATTTGGGTTTGATGTCCCTTTAAATCAAGGTGGAAAAAGTGTTTCAGACCTGGAGCAGATTCAATTGTTGAATGTTTAAAAAAAGTCTTACTAATTGTATCCGGCAAAAAAGAGAAACTATGTAGGAAGCAATGTAACGTATTTCAATTGGAAATTCTGTTTGGCGTCAAAGAATAACAATTTAGTCTATTAGTAGCAAGTGCCCAATAGCCACTTATAATATTTCTCACTATTATCCACTCTTACGTAGTTTTTGAAGTGTCTTTCTACATATGTAATTACCCTAATCATTCAGGACAGACTTTTAAACGGCAAATGCGTGGCCGTATTCTCACCACCTCCTAGCGTGTCTTGTCTTCCTCTGGGTATATTCCTCCGGCGTTTGTGTATTACTCACATGTGTTTCTCCTCCTCGTGAGTGATGCGCTGTGGACGTAGCTACGTACTGTGGGATTGGTACATTTCTTCAGGCTAGGGATCGCTTGTTAGTGTTAGCATCCATTGAGAATAAATTCAATCTAGAGAGCGTTCTCAGTAAAAGAAAATAGTGTTCCCAAATCTCTTAACAACCTCACATCTACGCGTTTCAGCTGTAATCCAGCCTTAATCAAGATGGTTTTGATGGTTTCTTTTTGCCTTTAAATATCCTCCAGGTCTTTTAAGGGGGAGTTTTCTAATTTGTTCACTCCTGGGTCTTAAAGTCTGTTTAATATCAGTCTTATATGAATGTTTCTCCTTACACCTCTGTGTCGCGCGCTCCCCTCCTGGCTCCGTTCTCGCGGGTTCCGTTACCCACTCGCATGCCCTCTCTGTTTCCAGCGCACATTCTCGCTCTCAAACAGCTCGTGCAGTGGTGCCCAGTACCAGCCGGTAATGTTTTGCATTACATGTTGTTTCTGAAGAGGGTCAAGAGTAGCCTAAAGTTAGGATACCTTGTACTGTACAGTGATATTACTTCCATCTGTTAGTCCTAGTGGGCCCCGTAAACGGGGGAACATAGTGGGAGGGGCCCTTTGACCGGATGGGAGGAGGAGGCCCCAGTGTTGTAGGAGGAGAAAAGAGGAAGTAGTTGAATGCGAAGGGCGTGGTGAGGCCAGTAAAGTTTCTTACCTGGTCACGGAAGGAGCTCTTGGAGATTTTTTAAAGCAGAAAGAAGTTTTTCTGTTTGCTTGTACCTGCCCTGCAGCTGGAGCCCCTAAGGTAATTGTGTGTACCTTCTAGTTGTGAAGGTGAATGCACATTAGGGGTTTATCCCCCTCCTTTAAGATATTTGAGCAGGGTAACTTATAATATAACTATTGATTTAGGGATTTTTGTGGCTGTGTATGCGGGGAAAGATTTTCCCTCTCCTGCATAAGGGTGTAGTGTAAGGTTAATTCAGTCTGTTTATTGCTTTACAGGCAAGGGGATCAATTTTGAAGACTTTGATAGCGATACAAGCGCTGCTTGTAAGTCGAGTATGCTAACGGCAATAGTGGATGGGGAGAGCTCCTTCCTTAAGATATATGGTTTTTTGGGATCTGGGTAGGGATCCGGGTCTGAGGGTCTGCAGCGCAAGCCTTTGCCACTTTAGAGAGACCGTTCTTTCTTTCCCACGCATCTGTTGGAGTTGCAGGCTGGGAGCGGTAAAGGAATTTGTTTGTTTTACCCCTCTCTATATAACAAATATACCTCACAGGCAGAGAGGTTATTGTACATTCAGCCTTTTATGGCCTGCTAGACCAAAGGGTTATTTACATGTTTTAATTTTGCCGTTATGGCTCTACAGAGTCCGTGCTTTTCTTTTCCCACACATCTGTTGGGTTGCAGCCTGAGAGCGGTAAGCGGTTGTTTTTGTACTTTGTAGTTCTACTGGGTTCCCACGTGGTAGAGGCAGTCAGGGGAAAAAGACCGCGGGTGTGATTGGCAGTGGGGTTCCTTTGTGCTTAGTCCTATGAACGATGGAAGCGGGTAGCCGAGCACACAAAGTTTGGATATATTATTAATACGCTGGCCATATGCCTATCTGGAGCTGCAGCGCTTTTGCTAATATGGGGTTGGCACCCGCTCCTTCTTTATGTCATGCAGTTCCGTTTAGCAAAAAGACGGCCTGGTCTTGGATAAAGTATTAACCTTGGGTTGGTTAAAAGTTATGTAATGTGATGCTAGCGCAATAATAGTAATGAGGGGTACACACAATAGGTGGGTTTGTGTATTATTGCACTTTGTTATTTATGATGTTATTTAAGTTTATGTTAAGTTAATAAACAGGCTGTGGCCAGAATTTTATACCACGATTATGTGTCTGTCTTATTTTGTTAAATGTTAAGTTAATTATTATGTGCTTATGGGGGCCGGTTAATAGAAGACTCAGAAGGTCATAGTGGGCCCCGTAAACGGGGGAACATAGTGGGAGGGGCCCTTTGACCGGATGGGAGGAGGAGGCCCCAGTGTTGTAGGAGGAGAAAAGAGGAAGTAGTTGGATGCGAAGGGCGTGGTGAGGCCAGTAAAGTTTCTTACGTGGTCACGGAAGGAGCTCTTGAAGATTTTTCCCTCCCTCCCCTTTTTTCTTTTTCTTTCTTGTTTGTAGAAAGGTCACTGCTTTTGGGGGGCGGTGTGCTAGCATCATCAATTTTCAGACCAAGGCAGAAAACGGCTGGTTGTTAGCCTCCCCAAGGGGTGGGAGAGCTAGGTAATTTGGTTCTTGGGCATGGGGTCCCTTGGAGCTGGTTATAGGTTGGATGGAACGGAGTTAGTGCCTTGCTAAGTCCAGTGGAGCAAAAAGACGGCCTGGTCTTGGATAAAGTATTAACCTTGGGTTGGTTAAAAGTTATGTAACGTGATGCTAGCGCAATAATAGTAATGAGGGGTACACGCAATAGGTGGGTTTGTGTATTATTGCACTTTGTTATTTATGATGTTATTTAAGTTTATGTTAAGTTAATAAACAGGCTGTGGCCAGAATTTTATACCACAATTATGTGTCTGTCTGATTTTGTCAAATGTTAAGTTAATTATTATGTGCTTATGGGGGCCGGTTAATAGACGACTCAGAAGGTCATATGGCAGACATCTTTCCTTACGGTTTGCCTGCACATTAGAGGGTAGAGGGCTGATTTGTGTCTGTTAACCCTTTCTCCGTAGCCCTTGCTGTTTATCTTCCATTGTTTTACACCATATGTATCTGGTACATGCTTCATTGTGTGAGTATACTATTTTGCTGGGAAATAGTATGTTTCTGCTTGGAGAAGTTTTCAACAGCATATTGTATATCGTTCTTCTACTGTGGTATATAGCTGTACAATAGTATAACTTTACCTGTAAGAGGATTCTGCAGTATATTCCATAGCTTGTAATTATGTTATATGTTACTGTGCAGTGAGAGGATAATGGAGTACATTCTTTATCAGTACTACTGTTATATATTGCTGTGCAATACTTTAACTTTGGTTGTGAGTGGTAACTACAGTATATCCCATATCTGTACTCCTGTTTTTATATTGCTGTGCAATGTTTACTTTTCCTTGTGTGTGGATACTACAGTATTCCATTTCAGTTTCTACTGTCATATATTACTGTGCCATGGTTCATTTTCCTTGTGGAGTATGCTACAGGATATAAATTCCTAGTACTACTGTTATATATTGCTGTTTAGTGGTTTACTTTTTATTGTGATAGGATACTACAGTATGTTTTATACCTAGTACTACTATTCTATATTGCTGTTCAATGTTTAAATTTAATTGTAAGAGAATTCTACAATACATTCCATATCTCGTACCACTGTTATATTGTACTGTACAATGATATCACTTGATTGTGTGAAGATATCAACATCTGGTACATCTGTTATCTGTTGCAGTGTTATAGTAAACTTTGCATAAATAAAAAGAGAGAAGCACTCAACCTGGGAACGAACAATAGCATAATAGCTTGTTCTATGGCTAATTACCACCCTTGAAGCAACCTCTTTTTGCTCAATATGTGCTTTTCACAGAGAAGAACTTTCCTGTAGCATATCAGTCTGATCCTGACTTAACAGTAGTCCAGCACCGAAATACCAGGCAATCCCTCTCTGAACAAGAGGAACGGCAAAACCCCAGATGTACGTTTCGGCCTAGTGTGGGCCTCGTCAGTGAGGTGCAGCCATATCCCTCTAGGCACACTGAGCAACGGGTCCATGTCTGGATTCCCGCATCACAGTTAGGGAGACTTTCCTAAGAGTCATAATTTGCATAAATAAAAAGAGAGAAGCGCTCAACCTGGGAACAATAGCATAATAGCTTGTTATATGGCTAATTACCACCCTAGAAGCAACCTCTTTTGCTCAATATGTGCTTTTCACAGAGAAGAACTTTCCTGTAGCATATCAGTCTGATCCTGACTTAACAGTAGTCCAGCACCGAAATACCAGGCAATCCCTCTCTGAACGAGAGGAATGGCAAAACCCCAGATGTACGTTTCGGCCTAGTGTGGGCCTCGTCAGTGAGGTGCAGCCATATCCCTCTAGGCACACTGAGCAACGGGTCCTTGTCTGGATTCCCGCATCACAGTTAGGGAGACTTTCCTAAGAGTCATAATTTGCATAAATAAAAAGAGAGAAGCGCTCAACCTGGGAACAATAGCATAATAGCTTGTTATATGGCTAATTACCACCCTAGAAGCAACCTCTTTTTGCTCAATATGTGCTTTTCACAGACAAGAACTTTCCTGTAGCATATCAGTCTGATCCTGACTTAACAGTAGTCCAGCACCGAAATACCAGGCAATCCCTCTCTCAACGAGAGGAACGGCAAAACCCCAGATGTAAGTTTCGGCCTAGTGTGGGCCTCGTCAGTGAGGTGCAGCCATATCCCTCTAGGCACACTGAGCAACTGGTCCACGTCTGGATTCCCACATCACACTTAGAGGCATCCCTAAGAGTCATAGGCCTAGATTTGGAGTTCGGCGGTAGCCGTCAAAACCAGCGTTAGAGGCTCCTAACGCTGGTTTTGGCCGCCCGCTGGTATTTGGAGTCAGTGATTAAAGGGTCTAACGCTCACTTTTCAGCCGCGACTTTTCCATACCGCAGATCCCCCTACGCAATTTGCGTAGCCTATGTTTTCAATGGGATCTTTATAACGCCGGTATTTAGAGTCGTTTCTGAAGTGAGCGTTAGAGCTCTAACGACAAAATTCCAGCCGCCTGAAAATAGCAGGAGTTAAGAGCTTTCTGGCTAACGCCGGTTTATAAAGCTCATAACTACTGTACCCTAAAGTACACTAACACCCATAAACTACCTATGTACCTCTAAACCGAGCTCCCCCCCAACATCGCCGCCACTCGATTAAAATTTTTAACCCCTAATCTGCCGACCGCCACCTACGTTATACTTATGTACCCCTAATCTGCTGCCCCTAACCCCGCCGACCCCTATATTATATTTATTAACCCCTAATCTGCCCCCCACAACATCGCCGCCAGCTACTTAAAATAATTAACCCCTAATCTTCCGACCGCAAAGCGCCGCCACCTACGTTATCCCTATGTACCCCTAATCTGCTACCCCTAACACCGCCGACCCCTATATTATATTTATTAACCCCTAATCTGCCCCCCTCAACGTCGCCGACACCTGCCTACACTTATTAACCCCTAATCTGCCGAGCGGACCTGAGCGCTACTATAATAAAGTTATTAACCCCTAATCCGCCTCACTAACCCTATCATAAATAGTATTAACCCCTAATCTGCCCTCCCTAACATCGCCGACACCTACCTTCAATTATTAACCCCTAAACTTCCGATCGGAGCTCACCGCTATTCTAATAAATGTATTAACCCCTAAAGCTAAGTCTAACCCTAACACTAACACCCCCCTAACTTAAATATAATTTACATCTAACGAAATAAATTAACTCTTATTAAATAAATTAATCCTATTTAAAGCTAAATACTTACCTGTAAAATAAACCCTAATATAGCTACAATATAAATTATAATTATATTATAGCTATTTTAGGATTAATATTTATTTTACAGGCAACTTTGTATTTATTTTAACCAGGTACAATAGCTATTAAATAGTTAAGAACTATTTAATAGTTACCTAGTTAAAATAATAACAAATTTACCTGTAAAATAAATCCTAACCTAAGATATAATTAAACCTAACACTACCCTATCAATAAAATAATTAAATAAACTACCTACAATTACCTACAATTAACCTAACACTACACTATCAATAAATTAATTAAACACAATTGCTACAAATAAATACAATTAAATAAACTAGCTAAAGTATAAAAAAGAACTAAGTTACAGAAAATAAAAAAATATTTACAAACATAAGAAAAATATTACAACAATTTTAAACTAATTACACCTACTCTAAGCCCCCTAATAAAATAACAAAGCCCCCCAAAATAAAAAATTCCCTACCCTATTCTAAATTAAAAAAGTTACAAGCTCTTTTACCTTACCAGCCCTGAACAGGGCCCTTTGCGGGGCATGCCCCAAGAAGTTCAGCTCTTTTGCCTGTAAAAAAAAAACATACAATACCCCCCCCCCCCAACATTACAACCCACCACCCACATACCCCTAATCTAACCCAAACCCCCCTTAAATAAACCTAACACTAATCCCCTGAAGATCTTCCTACCTTGTCTTCACCATCCAGGTATCACCGATCCGTCCTGGCTCCAAGATCTTCATCCAACCCAAGCGGGGGTTGGCGATCCATAATCCGGTGCTGAAGAGGTCCAGAAGAGGCTCCAAAGTCTTCCTCCTATCCGGCAAGAAGAGGACATCCGGACCGGCAAACATCTTCTCCAAGCGGCATCTTCGATCTTCTTCCATCCGGTGCGGAGCGGGTCCATCTTGAAGCAGGCGACGCGGATCCATCCTCTTCTTCCGATGTCTCCCGACTAATGACGGTTCCTTTAAGGGACGTCATCCAAGATGGCGTCCCTCGAATTCCGATTGGCTGATAGGATTCTATCAGCCAATCGGAATTAAGGTAGGAATTTTCTGATTGGCTGATGGAATCAGCCAATCAGAATCTACTTCAATCCAATTGGCCGATCCAATCAGCCAATCAGATTGAGCTCGCATTCTATTGGCTGATCGGAACAGCCAATAGAATGCGAGCTCAATCTGATTGGCTGATTGGATCAGCCAATCGGATTGAACTTGATTCTGATTGGCTGATTCCATCAGCCAATCAGAAAATTCCTACCTTAATTCCGATTGGCTGATAGAATCCTATCAGCCAATCGGAATTCGAGGGACGCCATCTTGGATGACGTCCCTTAAAGGAACCGTCATTAGTCGGGAGACATCGGAAGAAGAGGATGGATCCGCGTCGCCTGCTTCAAGATGGACCCGCTCCGCACCGGATGGAAGAAGATCGAAGATGCCGCTTGGAGAAGATGTTTGCCGGTCCGGATGTCCTCTTCTTGCCGGATAGGAGGAAGACTTTGGAGCCTCTTCTGGACCTCTTCAGCACCGGATTATGGATCGCCAACCCCCGCTTGGGTTGGATGAAGATCTTGGAGCCAGGACGGATCGGTGATACCTGGATGGTGAAGACAAGGTAGGAAGATCTTCAGGGGATTAGTGTTAGGTTTATTTAAGGGGGGTTTGGGTTAGATTAGGGGTATGTGGGTGGTGGGTTGTAATGTTGGGGGGGGGTATTGTATGTTTTTTTTTACAGGCAAAAGAGCTGAACTTCTTGGGGCATGCCCCGCAAAGGGCCCTGTTCAGGGCTGGTAAGGTAAAAGAGCTTGTAACTTTTTTAATTTAGAATAGGGTAGGGAATTTTTTATTTTGGGGGGCTTTGTTATTTTATTAGGGGGCTTAGAGTAGGTGTAATTAGTTTAAAATTGTTGTAATATTTTTCTTATGTTTGTAAATATTTTTTTATTTTCTGTAACTTAGTTCTTTTTTATTTTTTGTACTTTAGCTAGTTTATTTAATTGTATTTATTTGTAGCAATTGTGTTTAATTAATTTATTGATAGTGTAGTGTTAGGTTAATTGTAGGTAATTGTAGGTAGTTTATTTAATTATTTTATTGATAGGGTAGTGTTAGGTTTAATTATATCTTAGGTTAGGATTTATTTTACAGGTAAATTTGTTATTATTTTAACTAGGTAACTATTAAATAGTTCTTAACTATTTAATAGCTATTGTACCTGGTTAAAATAAATACAAAGTTGCCTGTAAAATAAATATTAATCCTAAAATAGCTATAATATAATTATAATTTATATTGTAGCTATATTAGGGTTTATTTTACAGGTAAGTATTTAGCTTTAAATAGGATTAATTTATTTAATAAGAGTTAATTTATTTCGTTAGATGTAAATTATATTTAAGTTAGGGGGGTGTTAGTGTTAGGGTTAGACTTAGCTTTAGGGGTTAATACATTTATTAGAATAGCGGTGAGCTCCGATCGGAAGTTTAGGGGTTAATAATTGAAGGTAGGTGTCGGCGATGTTAGGGAGGGCAGATTAGGGGTTAATACTATTTATGATAGGGTTAGTGAGGCGGGTTAGGGGTTAATAACTTTATTATAGTAGCGCTCAGGTCCGCTCGGCAGATTAGGGGTTAATAAGTGTAGGCAGGTGTCTGCGACGTTGAGGGGGGCAGATTAGGGGTTAATAAATATTATATAGGGGTCGGCGGTGTTAGGGGTAGCAGATTAGGGGTACATAGGGATAACGTAGGTGGCGGCGCTTTGCGGTCGGAAGATTAGGGGTTAATTATTTTAAGTAGCTGGCGGCGACGTTGTGGGGGGCAGGTTAGGGGTTAATAAATGTAATACAGGGGTCGGCGGGGTTAGGGGCAGCAGATTAGGGGTACATAAGTATAACGTAGGTGGCGGCGGTTTACGGAGCGGCAGATTAGGGGTTAAAAAAAATATGCAGGGGTCAGCGATAGCGGGGGCGGAAGATTAGGGGTTAATAAGTGTAAGGTTAGGGGTGTTTAGACTCGGGGTACATGTTAGAGTGTTAGGTGCAGACGTAGGAAGTATTTCCCCATAGGAAACAATGGGGCTGCGTTAGGAGCTGAACGCTGCTTTTTTGCAGGTGTTAGGTTTTTTTTCAGCTCAAACAGCCCCATTGTTTCCTATGGGGATATCGTGCACGAGCACGTTTTTGAGGCTGGCCGCGTCCGTAAGCAACTCTGGTATCGAGAGTTGCATTTGCGGTAAAAATGCTCTACGCTCCTTTTTTGGAGCCTAACGCAGCATTTGTTTGAACTCTCGATACCAGAGTTAACTTTATGGTGCGGCCAGAAAAAAGCCCGCGGAGCGTTAACAGCCCTTTTACCGCCAAACTCCAAATCTAGGCCATAATTTGCATAAATAAAAAGAGAGAAGTGCTCAACCTGTCATAATAGCTTGTTCTATGGCTAATTACAATAGGTGAGGTGCAGCCATATCCTTCTAGGGAAACACTGAGCAATGGGTTCACGTCTGGACCCGTTGGCTTATTGCCATAGGTGAGGTGCAGCCATATCCCTCTAGGCACACTGAGCAATGGGTCCACGTCTGGATTCCCGCATCACACTTAGGGAGACTTCCCTAAGAGTCATAATTTGCATAAATAATTACTATAGGTGGGGTGCAGCCATATCCCTCTAGGCACACTGAGCAACGGGTCCACGTCTGGACCCATTGGCTAATTGCCATAGGTGAGGTGCAGCCATATCCCTCTAGGCACACTGAGCAATGGGTCCACGCCTGGATTGCCGCATAACACTTAGGGAGACTTCCCTAAGAGTTATAATTTGCATAAATAAAAAGAGAGAAACGCTCAACCTGGGAACAATAGCATAATAACTTGTTCTATGGCTAATTACCACCCTAGAAGCAGCCTCTTTTTGCTCAATATGTGCCTTTCACAGAGAAGAACTTTCCTGTAGCATATCAGTCTGATCCTGACTTAACAGTACAGTCCAGCACCGAAAATACCAGGCAATCCCTCTGTGAACGAGAGGAACGGCAAAACCCCAGACGTACGTTTTGGCCTAGTGTGGGCCTCATCAGTGAGGTGCAGCCATATCCCTCTAGGCACACTGAGCAATGGGTCCACGTCTGGATTCCCGCATCACACTTAGGGAGACTTCCCTAAGAGTCATAATTTGTAGTCAGGATCAGACTGATATGCTTCAGGAAAGTTCTTCTCTGTGAAAGGCACATGTTGAGCAAAAAGAGGCTGCTTCTTGGGTGGTAACTAGCCATAGAACAAGCTATTATGCTATTGTTCATTCCCAGGTTGAGCTATTCTCTCTTTTTATTTATGCAAATTATGACACTTAGGGAAGTCTCCCTTAGTGTGATGCGGGAATCTAGACGTGGACCCGTTGCTCAGTGTGCCTAGAGGGATATGGCTGCACCTCACTGACGAGGCCCACACTAGGCCGAAACGTACGTCTGGGGTTTTGCTGTTTCTCTTGTTCAGAGAGGGATTGCCTGGTATTTTGGGGCTGCACTGTACTGTTAAGTCAGGATCAGACTGATATGCTTCAGGAAAGTTCTCTGTGAAAGGCACATGTTGAGCAAAAAGAGGCTGCTTCTTGGGTGGTAACTAGCCATAGAACAAGCTATTATGCTATTGTTTGTTCCCAGGTTGAGCGCTTCTCGCTTTTTATTTATAGTAAACTTTACCTGTATGAGGATTCTACATTATATTCCATTTCGTGCACTACTGTTAAATGGTTGTACAACTATATAACCTTACTTGGGATGAGATTGTACAGGATATATGCAAAACAGAAAGAGAAGCAGTCTGCCAGGAATGAACAGCAGCTCAATAGCTTGTTCTATGGCCCGGTTGCAATCTGGGAGTAGCTTATTTCTGCCCAATTGTGCTTTTCACACAGGAAAACTTTCCTGAAGTATATCAGCCTGATCCCGCCGGCATGGTCAGTCCAGCCCGAAATACCAGGCAATTCTCCTCTGACCAAGGAAAACAGCAACCCCAGACGATCGTTTCGGCCTTGTCTGGGCCTCATCATCATATCCCTCGTATCCCTCTAAGCACACTGGGCAAGGAGTCCATGTCTGGTTCCCCCATTACCCTTAAAGAGACTATCCCCAGGGTCATATTACATATGCAAAAGAGAAAGAGAAGCAGTCTGCCAGGAACATCTGGGGTTGCTGTGTTCCTTGTTCAGAAAGGAATTGCCTGGTATTTTGGCGCTGGACTGAATGTAATAGGCGGGATCAGACTGATCTACTACAGGAAAGTTCTACTCTGTGAAAAGCATTACTGGGCTAAAACGAAGTTGCATCCAGGTGGTAAATCACCATAGAACAGGCAAACAATGGTATTGAGCTGTTTGCTAGTTCCTGTGTGTGCGCTTCTTTCTCTATGTATTTAGTCTCCCTAAGGGAAAAAGGGGCAACCAGACGTGGACTCCTTGCTCAGCGTGCCTAGAGGAATATGGCTACACCTCACTAATGAGGCCCAATGAAGGCCGAAACGATTGTCTGGGGTTGCTGTGTTCCTTGTTCAGAGAGAAATTGCCTGGTATTTCGCTGCTGGACTGACCGTAATTGGTGGGATCAGACTGATATACTCCAGGAAAGTTCTACTCTGTGAGATGCATTACTGGACAAAAAAGAAGCTGCACCCAGGTGGTAAATCGCCATAGAACAGGCTAACAATGGTATTGAGCTGGTTGTTTGTTCTCTCTATGTATTTTACAGGATATCCCATACCTTGTTGATACTATTAAATGTGGCTGCACTATGATATTCTCTTTCTTAGGAGAAGATAGCGCAGATAGCCAATATTTGTATTCTTCTGTGGTATATTACTATACTGGTGAGGTTCTGTGCGCACTAGTTAGTATATTAAGAGTTGTGAGGGCTCGCAAATTCTACCGAATATTACAAGAACTAGTCACTCCTATATTACATAAATTATACAATTCTTATTATATTTCAGACTCTACTAGCTCTAGATACTTTTCATCTTCAAATATTACCTTAATATTAATAAAAGACAAAAACTTAGAAAATCCTGCATCATACAGACCTATATCTCTTCTTAATTTTTACTACAAATTACTCTCTACTATAGTCGCCAAGAGATTAGCTCTATATCTAGCAGAAATAATACATGTAGATCAATCAGGTTTTATGCCCGGCCGGAACCCGGTTAAAAATATACGAAAAGCCATGATAGTACTGGACTTTTATTGGAATAGGTTCAAGGCAGATCAACAAAAAATTTCAAAGGTTGATGCAGAAAAAGCCTTTGATTATATAAGTTGGGACCATCTTTTTTATACACTAGACAAATTCAGATTTTCAGGTAATATTAATAATTTTATACATATAATCTATAATAATCCCCTTTCAGCTATTATTGTCAATGGTGTAGTTTCTGAATTCTTAGTGTTACATAGAGGAACTAGGCAAGGATGTCCATTTTTTCCACTCCTCTTTAATATGGTGTTAGAACCTTTGGCAATTCTATTACGACAACATCTGGAGGGCATATGTATAGGTAATCAGAACATTATTCTTTCACTTTATGCAGATGAATTACTTCTTTTCTTAGGCAATGTGGAATCAGACTTAGACAAACTACTTCATGATATTCAATTTTTTGGATCATTCTCAGGATACAAAATTAATTTAGGGAAATCAGAGCTTCTTTGGTTAGGTAAAACACCTACTTTTTCCCTCAGGCATACTATATCTACTTCAGAGTATACCAATCTTTTTGCGCACGTCAGAGATAAAGGGTTTTAATCAGTCCTGTGCAAACTTCATCTGGAAGGATAAAAAACCTTGTATTGCTTTAAATAAGTTGACACGCTTTAGAGAGGTAGCTGGATTAGCGTTCCCAAATATCAAGTATTATAACTTAGTGACAATTTTGAAGTTCGCAATCGACTGGGTAACAGAAAAGGAATATGTTATGTTACTATCATGTGAAGCAGATTTAGCTGTGCCATTTGATTTAAAAGCTATTTTACATTGTCCCTTACTGAAATTACACATAAATATCTCTTGTTTAGTAATTTTTAAAAATGTAATAATTGCATGGCAAAAATATTGTAATGAGATTAATTTAAATCCATAATGTACGGAATTCCTCCCAATTGTGGGTAATTAAGAATTCACCCCTGGTATTTATTATAGTGTCTTTAAAGAATGGAAGAACAAAGGTCTAACATAGGTCAAACAACTTATTTCAGACGAAAATACTATTTGTACCTTCCATAAAATTTTGATTCGCTTTTAACTATCTCAAAATGATTTTTTTGCCTTTTTGCAACTCAGACACTATATAGCTGAGTTGCAAAATAAATATGACCCTGAATGGTCTATGGGGCTGCTTTATAATGGGATTAAGTTATATCAAGATGGAATATACTCTATCTCATATTTTTACAACATACTAAATACTCACGCAGATTCGTTGCAATGGGCAGATATTCTAGCGAAATGGGTGAAGTTTTTTCCCGAAATTCAGTTACAACACATCCAAAACAGTTTTAAGTTGATATATAAATCTTGGGTCCCAACCTCATGGCAAGAATCACATTTAATTAATCAAACCTACATTACCCCAGATAAGTTAACCAAATGGTATAGATGCCAGGTGTACTGTCCTAAGTGTAATTATGGACAAGCAGACATCTTGCACTATTTCTGGACATGTCCTAAGATTGTCCAGTTATGGGCGCAGATCAACTTTTGGATAAATAAAGTACTCTGTGTGGATTTTACCGTCTTCTCGCAACACATCTTTTCCCTAGCCCCCTACTCCGAAGCACGTCATAATTTTGATTTATTCAATACAATCATTTTGTTAGTACGGAATCTCCTGCTAAAGAATTGGAAAGCAACCAACGCGCCCAAATTTACTTATTTTAAAAAATAATGAATTAGGCAAATTGTATTAGAACAATATACTATTCAGAATTCTGAGAACAAGCGTTTTAAGTATTTCTTCTCCAAATGGCTTAAAGTGATTCAATCTTTACTGATGGACTGTCAAATTCAACTAGTCTGGCCCTTTAATAAGACAAAATATGTTCTCCAGAACATCTATGCTGGTCACTTTCCACTATGTTGGGCCCAATAATAATGGAATTATCATAATGGAATTATCATAATCTGTTGGTAGGAATATAAAAGGAATATAAACCTAATCTAACCCACGAGGTGAGAGGGGATGTTTTTTTTGTTTTTGTTTTGTTCCTGATAAAGTGCTAACCAAATACTTATGATTATTTTGGACAGATTGTATCACCTAGAAATACTACCTGGCCCTACTGGTAGACTTGCCTTTTCCTGTTACTATATTAAACCAAGTAGGTTACTTCGTTTTGTTTTTTTTTTGTTTTTTTCTATACTGTTAAGCATATATATTCGACACCATGCAGATATAAAATGGTAAAAAAATTCCAATAAAAGTGAATGTAAGATGGTAAAGATACACTTTATCGATTAACTGGTTATTTTCATATATATGATGTATCTTTTTTATTTCTTGCCCTGTGTGACATCAAACTTATTGTTCGTAATGTTTCCACTTTGTTGGTCTTAAATTAAAAAAAAAAAAAAAAGAGTTGTGAGGAACTGCTTCAGCTGGATAGACCCATTAGCAGGTAGATCCACAAATTTTGTTCTTCTACAAACACCGCATGTTTGGCAAATGGGTTACTGTTTGTTAATTTTCATATTCTTGCCTTAAATTTTTATTTTCCTCACCAGTGTTATCTACTCTGGTGGTGTTCATGATTTAAAAAGAAAACAAAAAAATGTTTAAGACTGCTAGGCAGCTTTGACACCACTGCAGCCATATCCCAATTCAGATATCTGATTCTGTCAATTCTTCCCCTTTGAGGGTGATTTATCCTCTTTGCTTTTGATTTTAGGACCTGTGTCCAGATGAGGATCAGGTATCAAGTCAGTTAGATGTTCTTTTAAAATGTAATCTATTTAATTTCCGAAGAATGGGACAAGGGTATATGGGGCAAACCGGTTTTGCTCTTGTTGCCAATCCAGGATTCAGAAGTTTTTCTTCTTTTAAAAGCCAAATTTCTCAGGACCTTCCTGATACCTTTTCCACCATGGAATCAGTTCAGGCAAAAAATAAGGGTCTACCTCCATGGCTAAATCTGATCATGACCAGGTTATGTTTTTAAGGCATTCAACTGCAGCCAATAAAACCAAGCAATACTGTGGTAGCCCAAAGGCCAACAAGTTTATTTTGAGTGTCGCCTTGGGCACTTTATTTGTATTTCTAATCCAACAAATAACTACTCATAAAGGTCCTTTATAAAAAACCTTTTCACTATAAGCAGAAAAATGAGGAAAAAATAACATGCTACAAAAACGTAATATTTTCTTATTACAATATTGTTCTGTCGTCTTGCAAAACTTTGCCTTGTTTGCTGTAACTAATTATTAGAAGTCAAAGTCCCCCTAACACTTGCCTTATTTGTAGTAGTAGACAGCCACCCACTGTAATTTTGATTATTTTACTGTTTGCAGTTCCTTTTCTGGTGAATACTACAAATTAGGAACTAGTATGTAGCAGGGTTGGACTAGTGAAGTCTGCTGTGTGCATTTCCAGATTTCACAGAATTGGAGAATGTAAATTAGAAAAAAAAATTGCAAAATAATTAATGAAAGTATATTGCAAAGTTGTTTTATTTGTATTATTAAACATTTTAGATTACTATTTCATGTTCCCTTAATCAGTCCTCCCTCTCAAATTTCTTTTTCATTGATTTATTTTGATTTATAGACACCAGCAAGCAACAGCCCTTTGATATAAGAGAGTTGCACTTCATGATTCAGATAAAACATACAATTTTCCAATGTACTTATATTATCTAATTGGCTTCATTCACTTGTTATAATTTGCTGAAGGAGCATCAACACACTACTGTGATCTAGCTGAACACATCTAGATAGCCAATCACAAGAGACAAATCGGTGCAGGCACCAATCACCAGCTAGCTCCCAGTAGTGTAAGATATTTACATATTCTTTTTTACAGAGATACCAAGAGAACTAAGTACATTTGGAAATAAAAGTTAATTTAAAAGGGTCTTAATATTACATTCTCTATCTGGATAATACAAGTGTAATTTTGACTTTCCTATCCCTTTAAAGGGACAGTCAACACCAGAATTGTGCTGTTTAAAAACATAGATAATCCCTTTATTACCTATTCCCCAGTTTTGCATAACCAACACAGTTATAATAATACACTTTTTATCTCTGAGATTACCTTGCATCTAAGCCTCTGCAAACTACCCCCTTATTTCAGTTCTTTTGACAGACTTGCATTTTAGCCAATCAGTGCTCACTCCTAGGTAACTTCACGTGCATGAGCTCAATGTAATCTATATTAAACACATGAACTAATGCCCTCTAGTAGTGAAAAACTGTCAAAATTAGAGGCGGTCTTCAAGTCTAAGAATTTAGCATATGAACCTCCTAGGTTTAGCTTTCAACTAAGAATACCAAGAGAACAAAGCAAAATTTGTGATAAAAGTAAATTAGAAAGTTGTTTAAAATTACATGCTCTATTTGAATCATGAAAGTTGACTGTCCCTTTAATACTTGTATAAAAATGTGACCAGCTTTTGTTCATCTTTTTGTTGTCCTATGTAGCTATGTGGTCTGTGACATTTACTCTACACTCTGCCTACAGTATTGGTGTTGCATAAATATGCAAGTATTAGGTAACAATTATATGATATGTCAGTTCAGCAAAAATAATGTCTTTCATAACCACAACGGAGTACTGCAAATCCCTCAAAGTTTAACAGACCACACAAACTAACATTCTCAGAAGATCTAATTCTTCACCCTTATATTGTCTGCCTATTCATTCACTGAGACCATACTAGGGGCTAAATCTAAAATGGGGCCTTCATTAAAAAAAAGCAAAGAGTTTACGTTTTCAATAGTGCCTACAAGTTTCATTCTGTATTACAGTCCCTTTGCTATTTCTCCAACATTGGTGTGTCCGGTCCACGGCGTCATCCTTACTTGTGGGATATTCTCTTCCCCAACAGGAAATGGCAAAGAGTCCCAGCAAAGCTGGTCACATGATCCCTCCTAGGCTCTGCCCACCCCAGTCATTCACTTTGCCGTTGCACAGGCAACATCTCCACGGAGATGGTTAAGAGTTTTTTGGTGTTTAAATGTAGTTTTTATTCTTCTATCAAGTGTTTGTTATTTTAAAATAGTGCTGGTATGTACTATTTACTCTGAAACAGAAAAGGATGAAGATTTCTGTTTGTAAGAGGAAGATGATTTTAGCAGACAGTAACTAAAATCGGTTGCTGTTTCCACATAGGACTGTTGAGATGAAGTAACTTTAGTTGGGGGAAACAGTTAGCAGACTTTTCTGCTTAAGGTATGACTAGCCATATTTCTAACAAGACTGTGTAATGCTGGAAGGCTGTCATTTCCCCTCATGGGGACCGGTAAGCCATTTTCTTAGTCAAAAACAAACAGAATAAAGGGCTTATTATGGGCTAAAAAACTGGTAGACATTTTTATGGGCTAAATCGATTGCTTTATTTGTGCATATTATTCAAATTTAGGCTAACAATTGACATTTATAATCTTGGGGAACGTTTATAAAACGGCAGGCACTGTATTGGACACCTTTTTCAGTCAGGGGGCCTTTCTAGTCATAGACTGAGCCTCATTTTCGCGCCATTAATGCGCAGTTGTTTTTTGAGAACAGGGCATGCAGATGCATGTGTGTGGATCTAAGAATCTCTGAAAAAGCTTTTAGAAGGCGTCATTTGGTATCGTATTCCCCTCAGGGCTTGGTTGGGTCTTAGCAAAGACTGTATCTGGGACTGTATAGGGGTTAAATTGAAAAACGGCTCCGGTTCCGTTATTTTAAGGGTTAAAGCTCTGAAATTTGGTGTGCAATACTTTTAAGGCTTTAAGACACTGTGGTGAAAATTTGGTAATTTTTGAACAATTCCTTCATACTTTTTCACATATTCAGTAATAAAGTGTTTTCTGTTTGAAATTTAAAGTGACAGTAACGGTTTTATTTTAAAACTTTTTTTGTGCATTGTTGACAAGTTTAAGCCTGTTTAACATGTCTATACCTTCAGATAAGCTATGTTCTATATGTATGAAAGCCAATGTGTCTCCCCATTTAAATTTATGTGATAATTGTGCCATAGCGTCCAAACAAAGTAAGGACAGTACTGCCACAAATAATGATATTGCCCAAGATGATTCCTCAAATGAGGGGAGTAAACATGATACTACATCATCTCCTACTGTGTCTACACCAGTTTTGCCCATGCAGGAGGCCCCTAGTACATCTAGTGCGCCAATACTTATTACCATGCAACAATTAACGGCTGTAATGGATAACTCCATAGCAAATCTTTTATCCAAAATGCCTACTTATCAGAGAAAGCGCGATTGCTCTGTTTTAAACACTGAAGAGCAAGAGGACGCTGATGATAATTGTTCTGTCATACCCTCACACCAATCTGAAGGGGCCATGAGGGAGGTTTTGTCTGAGGGAGAAATTTCAGATTCAGGAAAAATTTCTCATCAAGCTGAACCTGATGTTGTGACATTTAAATTTAAATTAAAACATCTCCGCGCACTGCTTAAGGAGGTGTTATCTACTCTGGATGATTGTGACAATTTGGTCATTCCAGAGAAATTATGCAAGATGGACAGGTTCCTAGAGGTTCCGGTGCCCCCCGACGCTTTTCCTATACCCAAGCGGGTGGCGGACATAGTAAATAAAGAGTGGGAAAAGCCTGGCATACCTTTTGTTCCTCCCCCTATATTTAAGAAATTATTTCCTATGGTCGACCCCAGAAAGGACTTATGGCAGACAGTCCCCTAGGTCGAGGGGGCAGTTTCTACTCTAAACAAACGCACTACTATTCCTATCGAAGATAGTTGTGCTTTCAAAGATCCTATGGATAAAAAATTGGAAGGTTTGCTTAAAAAGATTTTTGTACAGCAAGGCTACCTTCTACAACCAATTTCATGCATTGTTCCTGTCACTACGGCAGCGTGGTTCTGGTTCGAGGAACTAGAAAAGTCGCTCAGTAGAGAAACTCCATATGAGGAGGTTATGGACAGAGTTCACGCACTTAAATTGGCTAACTCTTTTATTTTAGATGCCGCTTTGCAATTAGCAAAATTAGCGGCGAAAAATTCAGGGTTTGCTATTGTGGCGCGCAGAGCGCTTTGGCTAAAGTCTTGGTCTGCGGATGTGTCATCCAAGACAAAATTACTTAACATTCCTTTCAAAGGTAAAACTTTATTTGGACCTGATTTGAAAGAGATTATTTCAGACATCACTGGGGGAAAGGGCCACGCCCTTCCACAGGATAGGTCTTTTAAGGCTAAAAATAAGCCTAATTTTCGTCCCTTTCGCAGAAATGGACCAGCCTCTAATTCTGCATCCTCTAAGCAAGAGGGTAATGCCTCACAACCCAAACCAGCCTGGAAACCAATGCAAGGCTGGAACAAAGGTAAGCAGGCCAAGAAGCCTGCCACTGCTAACAAGACAGCATGAAGGAGTAGCCCCCGATCCGGGACCGGATCTGGTGGGGGGCAGACTCTCTCTCTTTGCTCCGGCTTGGGCAAGAGATGTTCAGGATCCTTGGGCGCTAGAAATAGTTTCTCAAGGTTATCTCCTGGAATTCAAGGAACTACCCCCAAGGGGAAGGTTCCACAAGTCTCACTTATCCTCAAACCAAATAAAGAGACAGGCATTCTTACATTGTGTAGAAGACCTGTTAAAGATGGGAGTGATACACCCAGTTCCAATAAAGGAACAAGGAATGGGATTTTATTCCAATCTGTTCGTAGTTCCCAAAAAAGAGGGAACGTTCAGACCAATTTTGGATTTGAAGATCCTAAACAAATTTCTCAGGGTACCATCGTTCAAAATGGAAACTATTCGAACGATTCTACCCACCATCAAGGAAAGTCAATTTATGACTACCGTGGATCTAAAGGATGCGTACCTACATATCCCTATCCACAAGGAACATCATCAGTTCCTATGGTTCGCTTTTCTGGACAAACATTACCAGTTTGTGGCTCTTCCATTCGGATTAGCCACTGCTCCAAGGATTTTCACAAAGGTGCTAGGGTCCCTTCTAGCGGTTCTAAGACCAAGGGGCATTGCAGTAGTACCTTACTTGGACGACATTCTAATACAAGCGTCGTCCCTGTCAAAGGCAAAGGCTCATACGGACATCGTTCTAGCCTTTCTCACATCTCACGGATGGAAGGTGAACAAAGAAAAGAGTTCTCTGTCCCCGTCAACAAGATTTCCCTTCTTGGGAACAATAATAGATTCCTTAGAAATGAGGATTTTTCTGACAGAGGTCAGAAAATCAAAACTTCTAAGCTCTTGTCAAGTGCTTCATTCTGTTCCTCGTCCTTCCATAGCGCAGTGCATGGAAGTAATAGGATTGATGGTTGCAACAATGGACATAGTTCCTTTTGCACAAATTCATCTAAGACCATTACAACTGTGCATGCTCAAACAGTGGAATGGGGATTATACAGACTTGTCTCCAATGATTCAAGTAGATCAAAAGACCAGAGATTCACTCCGTTGGTGGCTGACCCTGGACCATCTGTCCCAGGGAATGAGCTTCCGCAGGCCAGAGTGGGTCATTGTCACGACCGACGCCAGTCTAGTGGGCTGGGGTGCGGTCTGGGAATCCCTGAAAGCTCAGGGTCTATGGTCTCGGGAAGAGTCTCGGGAAGAGTCTTGGGAACATTCTGGAACTGAGAGCGATATTCAATGCTCTCAGAGCTTGGCCTCAACTAGCAAAGGCCAAATTCATAAGGTTCCAGTCAGACAACATGACGACTGTTGCTTATATCAATCATCAAGGGGGAACAAAGAGTTCCCTGGCGATGAAAGAAGTGACCAAAATAATTCAATGGGCGGAGGATCACTCCTGCCACTTGTCTGCGATCCACATCCCAGGAGTGGAAAATTGGGAAGCGGATTTTCTGAGTCGTCAGACATTTCATCTGGGGGAGTGGGAACTCCATCCGGAAATCTTTGCCCAAATAACTCAATTATGGGGCATTCCAGACATGGATCTGATGGCGTCTCGTCAGAACTTCAAGGTTCCTTGCTACGGGTCCAGATCCAGGGATCCCAAGGCGACTCTAGTAGATGCACTAGTAGCACCTTGGACTTTCAACCTAGCTTACGTATTCCCACCGTTTCCTCTCATTCCCAGGCTGGTAGCCAGGATCAATCAGGAGAGGGCCTCAGTGATCTTGATAGCTCCTGCGTGGCCACGCAGGACTTGGTATGCAGACCTGGTGAATATGTCATCGGCTCCACCATGGAAGCTACCTTTGAGACAGGACCTTCTTGTTCAAGGTCCATTCGAACACCCAAATCTGGTCTCCCTCCAACTGACGGCTTGGAGATTGAACGCTTGATTCTATCAAAGCGTGGGTTTTCAGATTCGGTGATAGATACTCTGGTTCAGGCCAGAAAACCTGTAACTAGAAAAATTTACCATAAAATATGGAAAAAATATATCTGTTGGTGTGAATCCAAAGGATTCCCATGGAATAAGATAAAAATTCCTAAGATTCTCTCCTTTCTTCAAGAAGGTTTGGAGAAAGGATTATCTGCAAGTTCCCTAAAGGGACAGATCTCTGCTTTATCTGTCTTACTACACAAAAGACTGGCAGCTGTGCCAGATGTTCAAGCATTTGTTCAGGCTCTGGTTAGGATCAAGCTTGTTTACAGACCTTTGACTCCTCCCTGGAGTCTAAATCTAGTTCTTTCAGTTCTTCAAGGGGTTCCGTTTGAACCCTTACATTCCATAGATATTAAGTTACTATCTTGGAAAGTTTTGTTTTTGGTTGCAATTTCTTCTGCTAGAAGAGTTTCAGAGTTATCTGCTCTGCAGTGTTCTCCTCCTTATCTGGTGTTCCATGCAGATAAGGTGGTTTTGCGTACTAAGCCTGGTTTTCTTCCTAAAGTTGTTTCTAACAAAAATATTAACCAGGAGATAGTTGTACCTTCTTTGTGTCCGAATCCAGTTTCAAAGAAGGAACGTTTGTTACACAATTTGGACGTTGTCCGTGCTCTAAAGTTCTATTTAGAGGCTACTAAAGATTTCAGACAAACATCTTCCTTGTTTGTTGTTTATTCTGGTAAAAGGAGAGGTCAAAAAGCGACTTCTACCTCTCTTTCCTTTTGGCTTAAAAGCATCATCCGATTGGCTTATGAGACTGCCGGACGGCAGCCTCCTGAAAGAATCACAGCTCACTCCACTAGCGCTGTGGCTTCCACATGGGCCTTCAAGAACGAGGCTTCTGTTGATCAGATATGTAAGGCAGCGACTTGGTCTTCACTGCACACTTTTGCCAAATTTTACAAATTTGATACTTTTGCTTCTTCGGAGGCTATTTTTGGGAGAAAGGTTTTGCAAGCTGTGGTTCCTTCCGTTTAGGTGACCTGATTTGCTCCCTCCCTTCATCCGTGTCCTAAAGCTTTGGTATTGGTTCCCACAAGTAAGGATGACGCCGTGGACCGGACACACCAATGTTGGAGAAAACAGAATTTATGCTTACCTGATAAATTACTTTCTCCAACGGTGTGTCCGGTCCACGGCCTGCCCTGGTTTTTTAATCAGGTCTGATTAATTATTTTCTCTAACTACAGTCACCACGGTATCATATGGTTTCTCCTATATATATTTCCTCCTGTCCGTCGGTCGAATGACTGGGGTGGGCGGAGCCTAGGAGGGATCATGTGACCAGCTTTGCTGGGACTCTTTGCCATTTCCTGTTGGGGAAGAGAATATCCCACAAGTAAGGATGACGCCGTGGACCGGACACACCGTTGGAGAAAGTAATTTATCAGGTAAGCATAAATTCTATTTTTTCAGTGAGTGCTGTATTTGAGTCACTAAATAATTGTGGCTCTATAAATGGGCCTTAGAGGGAAATTGGCTGCCTGTCACCAAACTACAAGGACTGATTTGTCACCAAACTGCAGACATGTATTGATAAGTTGAAGGTTTGTGCTATTATTGTAACCCCACCAGACGTTTGTAGGGCACATGCATATTCTGCTCCAACTTACAATATGTAAGATTAAAAGGATATGAAACACCAACATTTACTTTTGTGATTCAGACAGAGCATATCATTTTTATCAAATTTGCTTTGTTCCAATGATATTCTTTGTTGAAGAGATAACTAGCTATGTGGCTGGAGCACTACATGGTAGGAAATAGTTCTGCCATCTAGTGCTCTTTCAAATGGATAACATTCTAGCAAAACGGCTGCCATATAGTGCTCCAGAAATGGATTGGCCCCTTAGCATATGCCCCTGCTTTTCAACAAAAGATAACAAGTGAGCAATTTTTTTATATATAATAAAAGTATATTGGAAAGTTGTTGAAAATCGCTTGTTCTTTCTAAATCATGAAAGAGAATGTTTGGGTTTCATGTCCCTTTAAATTACAAACATAATATGACAGCAAAATTGTTCATTAGTAAAAACATTGGTATGAATTGTTAAAGGGGCCTGGTGAGTGTAATTTTACCACTTTCTGTGTTTCCTGTTTATGCTATAAAAGTCCTTCACCTATTGTAAACATAGTTAAATATACTCTAGATATAATGTGTATCAATACAAACAATAATTACAAAATGGCTTTAGTTATAAATATGCAAATGTATTACCAGAGATCCAGGGCCGGACTGGGAATAAAAAGCAGCCCTGAAAAAATTGGAGACCAGACCTATTTTAAGTTGACTCAGTATAATGCATGCACCCCATTTTTATTAAAAGGGGATTACTGGGATACTCCTTCCCCCTATAATTTATATTAGAATTATATTATATTCGATTGTATTAATAAAAGTACCCCTTTAAATTTTATATTTTCAGCCCCATCTGCTGCAGCCCACTGGGAAATCTCCCGGTATCCTGGTAGGCCAATCCGGCCTTGCAGAGATCTATGTAGAAAAAAACTCAACATGGTACAAAAGTGTAATACTTTATATTTCATACAGATTGTAGTAATTGAAGTGAGAGCTCTTCCCAGTGAGTTTATTTCTGTTATGCTACAAATTATTGTTACTAAATTGTGTTATCTCTCCAATTGCAACAACAATGAACACAATTATTATTATTATTCTTTATTTATAAAGCGCCAACAGATTCCGCAGCGCTGTCCATGGGTAACAAAAATAAAAGGACAGTACAATATGAGACACCAGACAAAATTTAACAAACAAATACAGGGGGAATTGGGAGCCCTGTTCCCGTGAGAACTTACAATCTAAATGGGTAGGAGGGTGAGAAACAGGAGGTGGGGACTGCAAAAGTGGGAATGATGTTAGTGTGGAGTTAGATGAGGGCAACTATTAGGCAAGTGGAATTCATTAGTTACTGATTTGGTGATAGGCAAAATAAATAAATGTAATTTTATAAAGGTTTTGGGTTTTTTTTTAGAGGTTTTTCCAAACTGAAGGTTCCTCTTCCTAGTCTAACATAGTCATACACAATGAGTGGCTGCTCTCATCTTAAAGGGACAATGTACATTAAACTTGATTTCCCCTTAATGTGTTTGCAATGACTTTTTATACCAACTATAGTGAAAAAATTTAGCTGAAATTACTCTTTTAGGTTTATTTTTGTATGTGAAATGACATGTTTTGGTGTATATGTTTTTTTTGCTCATTGAAAATACAACCCATGTCTGACCTTAAAGAAAGATCAGATGTCCTCTATTTCTTTATACAAACATGGTTCGCTATTATATCTGTTTGTTAGTACACAAAGGCTGTTACATACATAGAGCAATTGAAAATTAACATTTTAATGTCTTTCACCCCTTAATGGACTGCTGCTGGCTCTTGTTTGCATAGCTATACTTTAGAGTATACAAAAGTATTACATTTGTCAGTATTGGTAGCGATTTTAACAGGAGAAATCAACTATTTAAAATTACAAAATAAAGGTAAAGGAGATATTTGTAATAATTTTAAAACAGGGGTCAGTAATCTTAGGCCCTCAGATGTTTTTGAACTATATTTCCCATGATGCTCAGACAGCCTAAAGAGTGTCTCAGCATCATGGGAAATGTAGTTCCAAAACATCTGGAGGCCCAAGGTTGCTGACCCCTGATTTAAAACACTCCAGCAGGTAAAATGGATTATTGGGAATTCATTAAAGGGGAGACATTTTTACAGTACAATGTCCCTTTAAATAAAGGACAGTATTTTAGTATAATCTAATATGTTATCAAACAGTAAAATAAGTTTGCTTCAATTTTTTGTTTTTTTTGTTTTAGTAGTTGCACATTTTTGTTCTTAGACAAGCTTTAATCTGCAGTGAGAAACACAATCACACCCCCTAGCCTAGATTTGCTTAAGCAACTTGTCTTCAGCACACTGTAGTTTTCAGGGTCTGAGGTTACAGAGTGTGCTAATAAAATGTTTAGTAGGTCACATTGTAGCAATATGTTATTGTAGGCTGTGCATTTTGTTAAAGGGAAAGGAAAGTGAAAATTAAACTTGCATGATTCAGATAGACACTTTTAAATTCACTTCTAATTTTAAATGTGCTTCGTTCTCTTGGTATCCCTTGTTACAAAAAGAATACACACATATCCTACACTAGTGGGAGCTAGCTGCTGATTGGTGACTGCACACATCTGGCTCTTGTGATTGGCTAACTACATGTGTTCAGCTAGCTGACAGTAGTGCAATGCTGTTCCTTCAGCAAAGAGTAACAAGATAATGAAGCAAATTTCATAATAAAAGAAAAATTGGTATGTTCTATCCAAATTATGAAAGAAAATCTTGGGGTTTCCTGTCCCTCTAAATCGGTCATAAGTAGAATATAGTTCTGTCTTGCCAGTAAATGCAAAGCATGTATTTCTTTCATGTAAGTGGCAAGAGTCCATGAGCTAGTGACGTATGGGATATACATTCCTACCAGAAGGGGGCAAAGCTTCCCAAACCTCAAATGCCTATAAATACACATCCCACCTCACTCATACCTCAGTTTTACAAACTTTGCCTCCTTAGAAGGTGGTGAAGCATGATGCGCTTGATTTCTTCAGTTAAAGGCGCTTCTAAGCATATTGTAGCCCAGTTCCTCTCTAAGTACTGTGTTTGTCTGAGGGATGTGAAGGGAGTATTGCCTGATACCATGTTTTTGCCTATGGGAAAGCTTTTCATGAGGCTCTCTGTAAATCGGTCGCAGGGATTCATCTGCTGCCTCACTTTATAGATCAACAATATACTCTTGTACCATTACCTCTGCTGATATGTTTCAGTACTGGTTTGGCTGTCTGCTTTATGTTGATGGGTGTCTTACACGGTAAGTATATACTTTTATTATATAAGACACTCTCAGCTATGGATTGGGCACTTTTTAAGTAAAGTTTTAATATATTGTTTGTATACATGTGTCAGGGTTTTTTCCCTGCTTTTGTTTGCCATGTGCTGCTGGCAGCCATTTTACTCACCTCTCTTGCTGCTCTGGTGCATAGTGTGTGATGCTGCTCATTTCCTGCACGCCCTTTTATGGCCAGACTGGTGTACATCATCTTTGTGAGGCAGGTTGCAGTCTCTGAATTGTGATGTCATCACTTATTATTTAAAGGGCCTCTGTTCAGTATGCTTTGCCCTTGCGTTGTCTCTGACATGTTTGTGAGTTCCAGTGTATTACCTGGCTGTCTGACATCCCTCCTGGTTCCTGACTCTGCTGTTCTCCTTGTTCCTGATTCCAGCTCGTCTGACTACTCGCTTTGGCTCCTGACTCGGCTTGTCTAACTATTCGCTTTGGCTCCTGACTCGGCTTGTCTGACTACCAGCTCTGGTTTTGTCTCCTGGCTTGTTATTTGACTTATGGGCTTTTTATTATTTTTTTGTTATTAATAAATGTGTGATTATTTTTGCACTTCTTGTCTCAGTCTGATTCCTGGCACCCTGAAATTACGCAAGGGCCATGAATCCTGATGGTGCTAATAATCCATCTTTACCTACCATTATTTCCAGGATGGATGAACAGGATCACCACTTGGATCAATTTGCACTAGCCCTGCAAACCCTGCTGACTCGCAGTGCACATTTGGGCCAAAGAGTCCTCCAAGTTATGGCTGCTCCTGTTTTTCCGCTGCTGCACCTAGTCCTACCAGGAGCATGTCCGGTTCTGCACCTCTACCTCAGCGATATGGAGGCGATCCTATTCAGTGCAGAGTGTTTTTGAACCAGGTGGGCATTTACTTTGAGATGTTACCTCAGGCATTTCCCTCTGACAGAGCTAAGGTGGGATTTCTCATCTCGTTACTCTCTGACACAGCTCTTGCCTGGGCTAATCCCTTGTGGGAGACTAATAAAACTGTGTTTTCAAATTACACTGAATTTGTGGCCTCCTTTCAAAGGGTATTTGATGTTCGGCTCGCTCCTCCTCTGCTGCTAAACGACTCATGTCCATTCAGCAAGATACAAGATCTATTGCTCAGTATGCTGTCAGTATATTTATAAGAATATTCAGTAGTGCTATCCAAATAATATATTAGTCTAAGGCAGGGTAATAACACAATATATTTAAATAATTATCCTTTAAAATAAACCCTCAATCAATATGCATCTACCAGAAACCATAAAATTAATATAAATATCTGAATTCTTTTATTTAGTTAATATCTATGAGCATATTGGAATATATTTGTAATACTAAAACATGAAACAATATTATATGCATTTAAAACGATTAAGATATGCTATACTTCTTACAAAGCCCAGAAAAGTTTACCTTTAAAAACCAGCCTTATTTACAAATAGCCTTTCATTCAGTTAACACAATGAGATTCTAAGATATTTAGCTGCTAACATTCAAGCAATACACTCAGTTATTTAACCACAATTTACTCTAACACAATTCTAATTAGGATACTAAAAATACATATATTCTTACTGTGAATAATTGCTTTAAATGAATTTCTTAGCATACAAAAGATAAACTTGATTCTACACAGGGCTATGAATATAAGTAAAATATAAACTGTTCTCTTTAAATCTATGTATTATAACTGGACTATGTTCTTACCAATAATCTTTTATATATATATATATATATATATATATATATATATATATATATATATATACTTTACCAGATGATATTCAGCTTTAAGACTTGTCCCACCTCATATAAAATAAGTATAATTGCAATGGATAAGGAGAAGTATGTCCCACTTTATTTATAGTTTCACTGTCTCCCACGCAACAGTTCAGTCAGTTACAAAATCAGCAGCCAGTTTCCCTTCCCCTATCCTGCATACAACTTTTATTCTTAATCATAGGTGTGGAATATGGGCGGCCCTTAGAAATCTTGTCCCTGCTATTGGGTATCTGGAATATCTAATCGGATTGGCCCTTAACGGAGCTGAACATGTTCACCATGGAAATGCATCTTTTCAACAGTTAATTCTCTTAATTGCTATACCGCTTTTTGGCCCTTCGGTGGCAGCGTTGCAACACAAACACATTCACATTTAAACATTTCTAAACATTTTTAACAACTTAATTATTCTTATAAAATAATTATTTAATCAGACCATAACTTTTTGCATCAATCACATACAACCCCAATTATAGATGGGTAGTATCAGATCATTTGTCTGATTATTCTGATACCAAATATGTTATATTATTAACATTGTATTATATTAAAGTAATTTATGCTCTTAATTATTCTGAAATTAATGGCATGTATACATCTAATATGGTATTCATGCAAATACAGCATGTTTCATATTTCCAACCAGTTCTGCCTGCATGCATTCCTCTATGGTCCATCTGAAAAATAGAAAAATTATAAGTGTCATTAATCATTTCTATGCAGATCTGAAATTATATGTCTGAAAAATAAAAACAATACAGAGGTTATTAAACATTTTAGACCGACTAAAATAGTTACCTACCGAGCTTAGCAAATACCCATGTAATAATAGAGAATTAGACGATTTCCCAAATTCCTATATTTAATACATTCTGAGGTATGCATTCCTTTTTCACAATGTATTTATATTTTATGTTGTCTTTTCAGTATGGTTCCCAAGAGTATAATTTAAAACATGTGTTTCTGTCAAGTTTTTATTGCCCCACTTACATAGCATGGGGTCAATTTGCATCTGAAAGTAAATGGTCAAAGTTCTCACAAAGCATGCCACTTTCTTACAAAATATGTCGCCTGAGTCAGATTCTTGAGGGGTAAGAGATTTTATCTCACAATTCCAGGCAGTCACACATATGGTCCCTTGCAATTGATGTTAAAGTTAAACAAACCAAATGTTTATTGTTCTCACTTGGATGCCCTTTTAGCTTTTGCATACTGAATGTGGGAGGATGGGACAGGAGTCTCAAGTAAATTTTCTGAATGAATTAATCATTTGCTACTAACCAGCCAAACATATGAAAAAATATATATATATTTATTAATCTTTATATATATACCTTGACAATACCATTGAGTGCCGTACGCTTGCCTCAGAGGTAGGTTGGAACAATGAAGCCCTTTTTGCCGCTTTCTTTGATGGGCTCTCTGATGCGATTAAAGACGAAGTTGCTGCCAGAGATTTACCAGAGGATCTTGAGGCATTGGTGTCTTTTTTGATCCTAATTGACATCACACTCAGAGAGAGGCCCTCTTTCAAGGAGCGCTTGCGGAAGCCTCCTGTTCCATTGTCTCCTACTTGTTCGTTCCCACCCATGCCTCCCTCTTCTCCCATGCCTCCTGGTCCCGGGTCACCAGGTACTGCTGAGCTGATGCAGTTGGGATTCACGCGTTTCTCCATGGCAGAGAGGACCTTTAGGAGGATGGAGGGGCTCTGCCTCTATTGTGGGTTACAGGGCCACCTTTTGAAGTCTTGTCCTACACGGCTTGGAAGCGCTCACACCTAAGGTCCTGTCGGGGGCAGACCTTGGGTGGTTTATCCTCGTCCCCGGGAACCGCTAAAGGAGAAACCTTTGGTCAAGGTTGTCCTTTCCTGGGTGGATTCCTCCATAGTCACCCAGGCTCTTGTTGACTCCGGTGCTGTGGGCTATTTCATTGACAGTGCTTTTCTATCAAATCACTCCATTCCTGTTTTGCCTCAGTCCATTCTGCTTGCTATTGAGGCCATTGATGGC
Source organism: Bombina bombina (assembly GCF_027579735.1). Classification (NCBI taxonomy): domain Eukaryota; kingdom Metazoa; phylum Chordata; class Amphibia; order Anura; family Bombinatoridae; genus Bombina; species Bombina bombina. Next base: position 849,003,785 of record NC_069504.1, on the reverse strand, counting down.
AGGCCCCTTCAGCCCGCACTCATTACTCCCGAAACCACTCCGTTATCCATGGCTGTTCATTTTGAAACCCTCCAGTTCTAGTTGATAAATTATCTGCATTTTCTAGTTGTTCTGGGTTATCCCTGGCTCCAAAAGCACGATCCCAGTCTCGACTGGCGCAGGTCCAAAATGTTGACGTGGTCTCCGCAATGTATTTCCACTTGTCTTCGGAAACCAGTTAAAGTTTTTGACAAGGTGCGTGCTGGTACGTTGCCTCCTCACCGGTCTTACGATTGTGCCATAGGCCTGCAACCCGGAGCCATTCCTCCTCGGGGCTGGGTTTACCCTCTGTCTGTTGCTGACAATTGTGCTATGGAGGAGTATGTTGCTGATGCTCTGTCGTGGGGGATCATCCGCAAATCCTGCTTTCCTGCAGGGGCTGGCTTCTTCTTTGTGAAGAAAAAGGGTGGCGAGTTAAGACCATGCATCGATTATAGGGGTCTTAATCGTCTTACCATTAAGAATGCTTACCCTATTCCGCTCATTACGGAACTCATTGACCACCTCAAGGGAGCTACGGTCTTTTCTAAACTTGATTTGAGAGGAGCGTACAATCTCATTAGGATCAAGGAGGGTCACGAATGGAACACATCATTTAACACCAGGAGTGGGCATTATGAGTATCTTGTAATGCCCTTTGGCCTATGTAATGCTTCTGCTGTTTTCCAGCAATTTATCAATGATGTCCCCCACGAAATATGTTGCAACAGTGTGTTGTGGTGTACTTAGACAACATCCTCATACACTCACCCACACTTGAGGCTCATCGTTCTGATGTTACACGGGTTCTTCAGAGAACGGCCTGTTTTGTAAACTCAAAAAATGTGAGTTCCATCACACTCAAGTAACTTTCCTAGGTTATGTTATCTGCGTTGCAGGGTTCTCCATGGATCCTGAAAAGTTGTCTGCAGTTCTGCAGTGGCCTCGCCCAGTTGGTCTTCGGTTTATTCAATGTTTTTTGGGGTTCGCCAATTACTATAGAAAGTTTATTAAAAACTTTTCTTCCTTGGTCAAATCTATCACAGACATGACCCGTAAAGAGAATGATCCACTCCATTGGTCACCTACTGCCATTAAGGATATTCTTAAGACTGCCTTTGCTGCCGCTCCAGTTCTAGCTCATCCTAACCTTGCCCTGCCTTTGGTTCTTGAGGTCGATGCGACTGAGACTGATGTAGGTGCCCACTTGTCTCAACATCCTATGCCTAATGGTTCCTTGAATCCATGCGGTTTCTTCTCTAAGAAATTGTCTCCAGAGTGCAATTATGAAATTGGCGACAGGGAATTACTGGCCATAATTTTGGCACTCAAGGAATGGAGGCATCTTCTCGAGGGTACTAGCATACCAGTGCTCATTCTTACTGACCACAAGAATGTAACTTATCTATCTAAAGCAAAATGTTTGTCTCCCCAACAGGCCAGATGGGCGCTATTTTTGTCTCGGTTTAATTATGTGGTCTTCTACCTGCCAGGTAGTAAGAATGTTAGGGCTGATGCCCTCTCTCGACAATTTTCGCCTCTGTCCAAGGAGGAGTCAGTACCTATTCCAGTTATACCTCCTGACCATATTTTGGCTACCATACGTCCTAATTTGACTTCTCCCTTGGGGGAGGAGATCCTGGCTGCACAAACCAATGAACCTCCTGAGAAACCTAGTGGTAAGTGTTTTGTTCCTGAGAATCTTCGAACTAAACTTTTGCACACTTACCACTATCCTAAAACCACAGGTCACCCAGGCAAGAACCAAATGATTTGGTCTGTCACTCGACAATTCTGGTGGCCAGGTCTTTGTTCTGATGTTGCTGCGTATGTTGTCTCCTGCTCAGTTTGTGCACAGAATAAGACTCCTCAACATCTTCCTGTGGGTCTTCTTCAACCTATTGCTAATGGTGAGCGTCCTTGCACACATCTTTCCATGGACTTCATTGTCAAGCTCCCTGTTTCCAATGGCAATACTGTTATCCTTGACCGTTTTTCTAAAATGTCACATTGCATTCCTACCGCTCAGGAGCTTGCTTCAAATTTTTCCGGGAGGTCTTCCGTTTACATGGGTTACCCAAGGAGATAGTGTCGGACCGGGGTAGCCTGTTTGTCTCCAGATTTTGGCGTTCCTTTTGTGCTCAAATGGGGATCCAGCTTTCCATCTCCTCGGCATATCACCCTCAATCCAATAGGGCTGCGGAACGGTCTAATCAAGCTCTGGAACAGTTCCTCCATTGCTATGTCTCATATCACCACAATAATTGGTTTGAACTGTTACCTTGGGCAGAGTTTGCTCATAATAGTGCTATTAATGCTTCCTCCAAGTTATCCCCGTTCATGGCGAATTTTGGGTTTCAACCATCCTTGTTGCCTGATTCATTCATGTGAAATTCAGATAGAGTTGATGGCACCACTCATAGATTTTGCATTGGGTCTTTTACCGTTCTATGATAAGCTCAATGGCCTTAATATTCTAAGTTACTGTGGTTAGGTGCTATGTATCAACAAAGTTACATTCCAAATATGTTAGTTAAAGAAACCAACAGAAAAAGATACTAAATAAGCACTCAAATGACCCTAAATTATCTGGAGTAGAAAAAAGATTCACACAATTTAAAACATTAATCTTTATTAGAAATATTAAAATATGGGTTATTAAAACTAAAATGCTGCTATTCCCAGTATAAGAACTGGATATTAGAAAACTAGAACAAATTGTGATTACTATCTGGTGACTAATAAAGAAACCAACGGCTAGTAATATCAGTAATGTCAGGTGAAAATTAAGATCAGTATATTGTAATAAAAGGATATATTTCCTCAAAAAAGGTAACACTTATTCATTTGAATGCTACATGATTATAATTCATCACATACAGTGTGTGTAATGTTTATCCTATGTATTAAGAACATGGATAAAGTTATGTAATGGAGTAAAGGTGTTATATAGCAGATTACTAGAATGATAGCAGATTGTAAATATAATTGCTCCTAGTATACTGCTATGAGATAAACAATCTCATAATTATCAAGCGTATTAACCTCTAGAGATATTAAAAATCCCCTCTGGGAGTTGAGAAAAATGGAGAAGTTGGTACAATTCCCCTTAATAAGTTACTTAATGGTATAGATCCTAATGATAATCACTATATGAGGAGTTGGTATTAAAGTAAATATCAAATATAAATATAAATATTCTCATACGTTATATTACCAGTACTTGAGACAAACAATAGATACTCAAAATACCAGTTGAATTATCTATACCAAAAGACTGTTACACTGATATTAACTAAGTGATTTATACAAATCAATATTTTGAACAGTACTGGTTATGCTGTAGTGTTCATCTATCTTATATTAAATCACTAATAATATAATAGAATTATTGATGGTACGTGAGTTGGTATAAAGATTATCAACTAAAATAGTAATACCAGGCAACTGTCAGTAGGATTTCTCAATGTATGTAGATGAAACATAAGGGAATTAGTGGTGCTTGATGTAAACTTATGAGAACACTGAGCTGCTTGTGCAACCCTGATTCAGAGTACAGTGGTAGCAAAACAACAGGTGAACCTGAATAGTAGAATTATGTCTGAACGGCTAACTTGCAGCCTAAATATAAATCTTAAATCTGGTAAATTTCTATTGAGTCCCTGACTCCCATCTAACATAAATAATAGAGTCCATTAATAATTAGATTGCGCAATGTATTCATATATTTGCAATATTTATATATTTGGGACCTCTGCCAATTTCAACGCTTCTTAATACTGTGTATCAGAACGCTGAAATGAATTAGTTTCCATATTTGCTGCTGTTAGCAGTCTAAAATTACTTAATAGCGAGATTTGATCACAAGAGAATCCCTTGGTGTAGGGTTTTCTGTGAGTTACATTCAGCGTTTGCGTGATGTGCAGCGTTGTTAGTAAGGAGTGTTGGTGACTATGATACACTTTGATAAGCGGTGTCAGAAAGTTAGTTCGCCGTTCTGTTTAGTTATAGTCACTTGTTAAATTACTGAGTAGTACAAGTATTTTACGATAAATACTTTAAATAAGGTAGCGTTATTAACATTTAACCACAGCCTCGAGGCTGGCTCGAGCTAACTGAACTATAGACCTCAGTATGTTTCCAAAGGCTGCGGTTAAATGTTAATAACGCTACCTTATTTAAAGTATTTATCGTAAAATACTTGTACTACTCAGTAGTACTAGGGATTCTCTAGTGATCAAATCTCGCTATTAAGTAATTTTAGACTGCTAACAGCAGCAAATATGGAAACTAATTCATTTCAGCGTTCTGATACACAGTATTAACAAGCGTTGAAATTGGCAGAGGTCCCAAATATATAAATATTGCAAATATATGAATACATTGCGCAATCTAACTATTAATGGACTCTGTTATTTATGTTAGATGGGAGTCAGGGACTCAATAGAAATTTACCAGATTTAAGATTTATATTTAGGCTGCAAGTTAGCCGTTCAGACATAATTCTACTATTCAGGTTCACCTGTTGTTTTGCTACCACTGTACTCTGAATCAGGGTTGCACAAGCAGCTCAGTGTTCTCATAAGTTTACATCAAGCACCACTAATTCCCTTATGTTTCATCTACATACATTGAGAAATCCTACTGACAGTTGCCTGGTATTACTATTTTAGTTGATAATCTTTATACCAACTCACGTACCATCAATAATTCTATTATATTATTAGTGATTTAATATAAGATAGATGAACACTACAGGATAACCAGTACTGTTCAAAATATTGATTTGTATAAATCACTTAGTTAATATCAGTGTAACAGTCTTTTGGTATAGATAATTCAACTGGTATTTTGAGTATCTATTGTTTGTCTCAAGTACTGGTAATATAACGTATGAGAATATTTATATTTATATTTGATATTTACTTTAATACCAACTCCTCATATAGTGATTATCATTAGGATCTATACCATTAAGTAACTTATTAAGGGGAATTGTACCAACTTCTCCATTTTTCTCAACTCCCAGAGGGGATTTTTAATATCTCTAGAGGTTAATACGCTTGATAATTATGAGATTGTTTATCTCATAGCAGTATACTAGGAGCAATTATATTTACAATCTGCTATCATTCTAGTAATCTGCTATATAACAACTTTACTCCATTACATAACTTTATCCATGTTCTTAATACATAGGATAAACATTACACACACTGTTTGTGATGAATTATAATAATGTAGCATTCAAATGAATAAGTGTTACCTTTTTTGAGGAAATATATCCTTTTATTACAATATACTGATCTTAATTTTCACCTGACATTACTGATATTACTAGCCGTTGGTTTCTTTATTAGTCACCAGATAGTAATCACAATTTGTTCTAGTTTTCTAATATCCAGTTCTTATACTGGGAATACCATCATTTTAGTTTTAATAACCCATATTTTAATATTTCTAATAAAGATTAATGTTTTAAATTGTGTGAATCTTTTTTCTACTCCAGATAATTTAGGGTCATTTGAGTGCTTATTTAGTATCTTTTTCTGTTGGTTTCTTTAACTAACATATTTGGAATGATTCATTCATGTCTCAGGGTATTCCAGCTTTGGAGGAGCATCTCCGGCAACTCCTTTCCACGTGGGTGCAGATTCAGGATTGCCTTTATCGTTCTATGCAGCGCCAAAAGTTCCAGGCTGATTGTAGGCGTCTGCCTGCGCCTTCCTACCACGTTGGTGAGAGGGTTTGACTGTCCTCCCGCAACTTGAACCTTCATGTGCCTTCCAATAAACTGGCTCCCCATTATGTTGGTCCTTTTTGAATACTCCGACGGGTCAATCCTGTGGCCTACACTCTTGACCTTTCTCCTGCAATGCGCATCTCCAATGTTTTTCATGTCTTCCTCTTAAAACCATTGGTTTGTAATTGGTTTACCACTGTGTTGCCTCGTCCCCATCCTATCTTTGTTGACAACCATGAAGAATATGAGGACAGCAGCATTATTGACTCTCGTATGTGCAGGGGCTGCATACACTATGTGGTTCACTGTAGGGGCTACGGTCCGGAGGAGCTTTCATGGGTTCCCTCCTCTGATGTTCATACTCCCGCCCTCCTCCGTGCCTTCCATGCCCGTTTCCCCAATAATCCTTTTGTCCTCCCATGGGGGAGGGGTCATTGAGGGGAGGGTACTGTCAGGTTTTTTCCTTGCTTCGTTTGCCATGTGCTGCTGGCAGCCATTTTACTCACCTCTCTTACTGACTCTGGTGCATAGTGTGTGATGCTGCTCATTTCCTGCACGCCATTTTATGACCAGACTGGTGTACATCATCCGTGTAAGACAGGTTGCAGTCTCTGAATTGTGATGTCATCACTTATTATTTAAAGGGCCTCTGTTCAGTATGCTTTGCCCTTGCGTTGTCTCAGACCTGTTTGTGAGTTCCAGTGTATTACCTGGCTGTCTGACGTCCCTCCTGGTTCCTGATCTCTGGCTTGTTCCTGACTCTGCTGTTCTCCTTGTTCCTGATTCATGCTCGTCTGACTACTCGCTTTGGCTCCTGACTATGCTTGTCTGACTATTCGCTTTAGCTCCTGACTCGGCTCGTCTGACTACCAGCTCTGGTTTTGTCTCCTGGCTTGTTATTTGACTTATGGACTTTTTATTATTTTTTCTGTTATTAATAAAGGTGTGATTATTTTTGCACTTTTTGTCTCAGTCTGATTCCTGGCACCCTGACAACATGCCTTGAGTCAGTAATTCAGTGTTCTTTTTAGCGACTTTATTTTGTCAAGGTTGGTAGAGTGTGTGAAACATACAGTTTTTTATTTGGAGCTAGTAATTTATTTATAAATTAGGATGCTAAGTATTATGTTAGTCTCAGGGAATGTTGATATTAACATTTTATGCAGCTATAATAGAAGTATCCATTAGGCTTTATTTTGGTACATTTTTTTTTTTTTGGATATACAATCAAAATTCTTACCTGCTTTTTAGAGTGATAGGTGTTTTAGAAATCCTCTTCAGCTTTGCATGTTGCGCATGTGATGATGCTATTTATGTCATAGGGTGACGTGTCATCATTGTGTCATAGACGTTTCTTTGACTCAGTAATTAACACTATGATACAGGTGCGGAAGTCTGTTTCAAGTAAGATTTATCATAGGGTTTGGAAAACCTATATTTCATGGTGTTCCACTCATGATTATTCTTGGCATTCATTTAGAATTCCTAGGATTTTACAGTTTCTTCAGGATGCTTTAGATAAAGGTTTGTCTGCAAATACTTTGAAAGGACAAATCTCTGCTCTTTCTGTCTTATTTCATAGAAAGATTGCTAAGCTTCCATTCACTGTTTTGTTCAGGCTTTGATTCGTATCAAGCCTGTTATTTAATTAATTTCTCCTCCTTGGAGTCTCAATGTGGTTTTAAAGATTTTGCAGGCTCCTTCTTTTGAGCCAATGCATTCTTTGGATATTAAACTACTTTCTTGTAAAGTTTTATTTCTTTTGGCTATCTCTTCTGCTAGAAGAGTTTCTGAATTATCTGCTCTCTCTTGCAAGTCTCCTTATTTGATTTTCTATCAAGATAAAGCTGTTTTGCGGACTTTGTTTAAATTTTTGCCAAAGGTTGTGAATTCTAACAACATCAATAGGTAAATTGTTACTTCCTTGTGTCCTAATCCTAAGAATACTCTTGAAAGGTCTTTACATTCTTTGGAAGTGGTAAGAGCTTTGAAATATTTTATTGAGTCTAATAAATATTTCAGAAAGACGTCTAGTCTATTTGTTATTTTTTTCTGGTTCCATAAAAGGTCAGAAAGTCTCTGCCATTTCCTTGGCATCTTGGTTGAAGCTTTTGATTTACAAAGCCTATTTGGAGGTGGGGCAGTCTCCACCTCAGCGTATTACAGCTAATTCTACTAGATTAGTCCCCACATCTTGGGCTTTCAAGAATGAAGTTTCAGTTGATCAAATTTGCAAAGCAGCAACTTGGTCTTATTTGCATACATTTACTAAATTTTACCATTTTGTTGTGTTTGCTTCTTCGGAAGCAGCCTTTGGTAGAAAGGTTCTTCAGGCAGCTGTCTCAGTTTGATTCTAGTGACTATGATTTGAGTTTTTTTGAAATTTTTAAGAAAACTTAATTATTTTTTGGATTTAATTTCTCAGCGAAAATAGCTGTTTTTATTGTATCTCTACCTCTCTAGTGACTTGTGGACTTCCACATCTTGGGTATTATATCCCATACGTCACTAACTTATGGACTCTTGCCACTTACATGAAAGAAAACATAATTTATGTAAGAACTTACCTGATAAATTAATTTCTTTCATAGTGGCAAGAGTCCATGAGACCCACTCAATATTTTTTGGGGTTATGATTTTTTTTTAATATATAAAGCACTTTATCCTATTCCTCTTTTTTATGGTTTTTACACCTTACTAACTTGGCTATACGTAAAACTGAGGTATGAGTGAGGTGGGAGGTGTACTTATAGGCATTTGAGGTTTGGAAAACTTTGCCCCCTTCTGGTTGGAATGTATATCCCATACGTCACTAGCTCATGGACTCTTGCCACTATGAAAGAAATGAATTTATCAGGTAAGTTCTTACATAAATTATGTTTTTAAATAGGTTGTGTTATTGGACCACCCAAAATATGTCCTGATCTTCACAGTCCTGGAAAAACAAGGAGTACATATTCTTCCTGTCACTGGGCCATCGTCAGCATGAGACCCAACCACCCTCACTCCTCTCTGTAGCCCTGGAAAACTATTAGTTATGCACCAGAAATGATTCACTGTATTGTAAAAGATCTGCCTATAAAATAAAAATGTTAATGCATAGCAAATTGTCATTTTGGGTAGATAACAATTCTTTAGAAAAGTTTCAAGTCTAATGATTTTTCTACAAAATTCACCATTAAAGGGACATTAAACACTTTGAGATGGTAATATAAAATGATAAATTGTATATAATAAAGCAACTCTGCAATATACTTTCATTATTTATTTTGTTCTCTTTGCCTGTGATTCCATTCTGAAATTGTGAGCTTTTCAGTTCCTGTTAGAAATGGAAGTGCAGAACACTGTTAAATCCAGCACAACCATTGGCTGCACACTCTAGTGACCTATTTATAACTGACCCTAATTGGCCACAGCAGAGAAGGTAACACAAGTTATAACATGGCAGCTCCCAGTGTTTTATAGACACTAAAACTTTACACTTATTTTGTCACTTTTTAAACAACTAATGAAACTTTAAAAAATACATCTACATGTTAGTCATGAACTATTCTTTTCTTTGAATGCATCATTCTATCTAGCATGTATTTAGTGTTTAATGTCCCTTTAAAGTCTATGGGGATTTTTACAGATACATCATTTTGATGCACTTTTCTAAAAGATTGTGATCGACCCATTTCGTTAAAAAATATACAGTTTTGCTGTCCCTTGAAAATCCTACTGAATGCTGTTTGTTTTTTATTTGCTGCATCCAATTAAAGGGACATACAACACCATTTTTTTCTTTAATGATGCAGATGGAGCATTATATACAAACAACTTTCCATTTTACTTCTATTATACATTATGCTGTATCCTCTTGGTATCCTTTCTTTAAAGGGATAGTAAACACCAAAAATGTTATTGTTTAAAAAGATAGATAATCCCTTTATTTACCATTCCCCAGTTTTGCATAACCAACACTGTTATAGAAATATACTTTTTACCTCTGTAGTTACCTTGTATCTAAGCTTCTGCAGACTGCCTCCTTATCTCAGATCTTTTGACAGATTTGCATTTTAGCCAATTAGTGCTGACTCTTAAATAACCCCATGTGTGTGAACACATTCTTATTTATATGAAACACATGAACTTATGCCCTCTAGCTGTGAAAAACTGTCAAATGCATTCAGATAAGAGGCGGCCTTCAAGAACTTAGAAATTAGCATATGAGCCTACGTAGGTTTAGCTTTCAACTAAGAATACCAAGAGAACAAAGCAAATTTGATGATAAAAGTAAAGTAGAACGTTATTAAAATTACTTGCCCTATCTGAATCATGAAAGTTTAATTTTGACTTTACTATCCCTTTAAGGAGAAGCAATGTACTTATAAAGCTAGCTGAACACATCGATAAGCCAATTACATGAAGCATACTCTATATGTGCAGCCACCAATAAGCAGCTAGCTCCCAGCTCCTGAGCCTACCTATGTATGCTGTTCAACAAAGGATACCAAGAGAATGAAGCAAATTAGATAAAGGAAATAAATTAGAAAGTTGTTAAAAATGATATGCTCTATCTGAATTGTGTAAGAAAAATTGTGGGTTTCATGTCCCTTTAAGGACAGATATAAATGAGCTCCTGTAAATATCAAATAAATCACTGTTCAGCATTTTGTGTACACCAGCCTCTCTAAGAGGAACAAATACATTTTTAGAGTTAAAGGGACATTCCGGTCAAAATCTAAATGCACTTAGCTGAATTACCTCTTTGAATAGAAGCAAATGTGCAATATACATGTAAACTGGCAAAAATGCTTCTAGTAAAAGTTATTTCTGTTTTAGTGTTAACATTTTTCTCTGCAGTGCATATGAAGCATAGCTAGATATTCTCAGGGCACCAGCACTTAAAATACTGCAGCTGCTCAGAGTGCCAGTGGGGCTTGTATTATGTCAGCAGTTAACAAATTGAGTCATTACCAGATGGTACAAGCAGCTTAGGCTCGCTGAGCAAATGCTGTGCTTAAAATGCTTGTGCACGGTGCATACTTAAATACACTTTTGAAACAGTGCATACTTAAATACACTTTTGGGGTTTAATGGACCTTTCATTTAACATGAAAGTTGGCATACAGAATTTCTTATTGTGTGTTCTGCTGGCTTTGCTGTATTTGATCCATTGTTTACAATTATTTTCTCCAGTAAGCAGACTGACATTTGTAGCATGACTAGATGTGAGTCTGTAGTAATGCAGCAATTCCACTTAATATTTTAAGGGGCATTAAACACTTTGAGATGGTGGTAATAATAAATTATAAACTGTATATATATATATAAAAAAAACATCTGCAATATACCTTCATTATTTATTTTGTCCCCTTTTCCTCTAACTCCATCTTTTCAGTTCCTGTGAGAAATGGAAGTGCAGAACACCTTATATTCCACACAGCCATTGGCTGCACACTCTAGTGACCTATTTATAACTGTCCCTAATTGGCCACAGCAGAAAAGGTAACCTAAGTTACAACATGGCAGCTCCGATTATTTTATAGACATTAAAACTTTACACTTATTTTGTCAATGTTTAAACAGCTAATGAAACTTTAAAAAAATGCAACATGTTATTCTCAGACTAATATTTTCTTTGAATGCATCATTCTATCTAGCATTTATTTAGTGTTTAATACCCCTTTAATATTAATTACAAACTGAGGTGTAAAAAACTTATATCTAGCACAAACTTTTTAGTAACTATATTTTCCCCATAAAGTCCCATCGATTCTTTAGTGTAGATTTAAATTATTTGAGTATGGTTAGGTGTTTAAATATATAATATAGTTAATTTAATTTGTAGTTTAATGTAATTTTATTATACTAGTTAGGTTAGATTAATTATTAATTTAATATAGTTTCATGTAATTTTATTATAATAGTTGGGGTATGTTAATTATTAATTTAATATAGATTAATGTAATATTATTATAATAGTTAGGGTAGGTTAATTAATAGTTTAATATAGTTTAATTTAAATCTAAAGGTAAGTTTAGATTATAATAAGATAGGGATGAGTTAATATTTAATATAAAGTTAGCGGGTTGTTAGGTTTAGGGGTTAATAGGTTAATTTAGTTTATGCCGATGTGGGGGCTGGCGGTTTAGGGGTTAATAACTTTATGTAGGTGGCGGCGGTGTAAAGGATGGCAGATTAGGGGTTAATAAGTGTAATGTAGGTGGCGGTGGGCTCCGGGAGCGGAGGAATAGGGGTTAATAACACAATGTAGGTGGTGGCGGTGTAGGGGGCAGCAGATTAGGGGTTAAAAACATAATTAGGGGGCGGGAGATTAGGGCTTAATAAGTATAATGTAGGTGGCGGTGGGCTCCGGGAGCGGAGGAATAGGGGTTAATAACTTTATTAGAGTGGCGGTGGGCTCTGGGAGCGGCGGTTTAGGGGTTAATAACTTTATTTAGTTGCGGCGGGGTCCAGGAGCGGCGAGATAGGGGTTAAACAGTTTAGTATAGTGTGGGTGCTTAGTGACCGTATACAAATAAAGCTGCGGAAAAAGCTGAAGAGCAGTGAAATCGATGACTGTTAGTTAACAACAGTCCGCTGCTCATCGCCCCGTACTTGGTGCGTGGCTTTTTGACAGCTTTTTTGTTAATTATGGAGAACGTATTCAGGTCCGCGGACGCGATGTTAGGTGATGTCAGGCGACCGTATTGGTGCCGGCGAATGCAGCACAGTTGACGGCTTGATAAGTAGGCCTCAATAAGGTTGATTTAAAGAGATAGTCTAGTCAAAATTATACTTTCATGATTCAGATAGGGCTTGCAATTTTAAACAACTTTCCTATTTACTTTTATCATCAAATTTGCCTTGTTCTCTTGAGCAGTGCATTTTGTAATTTTTATACAGTTAGACAGCACTAGTTCATGTGTGCTATATAAATAACATTGTGCTCACCCCGTGGAGGTACTTATGCGTCAGCACTGTCAAAAAGAACTGAAAAATAGGGGCAGTCTGCAGAGGCTTAGAAACAAGGTAATCACACAGGTAAAAAGTGTATTAATATAATCGTGTTGGTTATGCAAAATGTGGGGCCTGGGTAATAAAGGGATTATCTAGCTTTTTAAACAGTAGTATGTGCCTTTAAGGTAGTTCTCTGCATTTTTAAAAATTCCTAACTTTTATACATTTTGTTAAAATATTTTATTGGGAGATGTCCCAAAGTCTTTTTTTTTTATTGATGACAATAATGAATGTACTTAGGAAAAATAAAAACAAAAGTTTTTTTGAAATTATTTAATGCACACATTTTGGGCTCGATTTATCATTCATATTCTCCTAGATTTTCTCCTAAAAGTTCTCATGAGAAATAATTCTTCTATTTATCATTCAAAAATGCGCCTAAAATTGGGCAAGTTCGACTGTAAAATTCTCCTACTCATGTTCTCCAAAAAAAAGGTTAAATTAGATCTTTTTAGTCGTATTTCATATAGTTCTCATAATTCTCCAACTTACAAATGTATCATTAATATTCTCCTGTGGAGAACTGAAAGTTCTCTTGCAAGTTCCTGCATTAAAGTTCCCCAAAGCTACAGTAGAGAACAGCATTAGAAATCTATTCTCTACCAGTTGTAGAAGCAGTTACACAAAAAAAAGGGCTCTACAAGGTGCAAAAATGATCTATAACAAAGCATAATAATAATGGTTATTGGAGCGCAATAATAATTTATGATGGAGTGAAAAAAATATATATAATGGAGCGCCAAAATAATATATAACAGAGCACAAAAATGATATCTATTGGGGCATAAAAATAAGATATAAAAAAGCGCTAAAATTAAAGCACAAAACAATGAAAATGTTGATCTATTTTCTCATATGAAAGTTTGCTGAAGAGGGGCGTTAACAAAGATACTAGGAAGGCTGTATAAAGATTTCAATTGGTTTTATGATTGACAAGGAGAATAGTTGCTTATTTTTAGTGATAAATAAGGAGAAGATACTAATCCGACTAGAGAAATTTATCATTATTTCTCCTCAGCTCTCATATGGAGAAAAAAAATACTTTTTTATGATAAATACGGGCGCACATGTACGCCTCTCCATAGGCGAGCTGCGGAGAACGGATAGGAGAACAGAAAGTAGAATTCCCCAAATGATTAATAAATCGAGCCCTTTGTGGTAAAATAATTGAATAATGGTCATAATAATCCCTACTTCAAGTACCACTCAGACTTTTTGCCAAATAATAATATACCAGTCAAGAATAAACACTTTTAAAACAAATTAATATCTTGTTTGCTGCAATCATTTTTTAATAGCCAAACTCCACTCACCTCCCACCTCATTTGGAGGAGCTAATCTGGTCTTGAGTCTACAGCTGAGTAGGCTAGCCATGATCAGATTGTTTGCATAAAATGTGTTGTTCTGCCATTTTTACCTGTTAAAGCCAATTAGGGGAAGGTATGTAGCAGGGTTAGCCTGTAGTGTGTACTTCCAGCTTTGAGCATTAAAAAAAAACACACACATTTCAGAGCTAAGTTACACGAAAAGGGGCACAATAAATAATTACAGTATGTTTCAAAGTTTTTTTACATAATTGACAGTAAACTCTCCTCTTTTAAAATCAGAACTGGAATGTTTATGATATTTTAGATGGAGTTACAACTGATGAATGAAACCTCCATCTAAAATATCACTCTTATTCCAAATCTGATTTTAAAAAAGGGGATAGTTTACCATATCTTTAACTAATCTTTTTGTATTAAAAACTCAAGGTGTTTACTGTCCTTTTAAGAAGACAGACTGTGTTTCTGAACCACTGACAGTTGCTCATCTGAATACTGAAAACCACATTACCAAATGTAAATGTTATTGCCAAGCCCATAAAAGGGACATTGCACACTAGGTTGTACTTTGCATACATGTTTTGTAGGTGATCCATTTATATAGCCCATCTGGGAGTGTTTTTGTAACAGTGTATAGTATTGCTTACTTTTTAATAACATTGTGCTGCTTTTTAGACTCCTAAACAAGCTAGCTCCTGTTTGTGTAATTGGTCTTTTCATATGCAGGGGGAGTAGGGAGTGTCTGCTCTTCCTGCTTTCTCAGCCCATTTCACTGGGTGTCCCAGCCTAACTTCATCAACAGTGCTAAATTGGGAGCTTCTAAGTAAGTTTTTAAAAGGTTTTATACTAGAATTTGATAACATATTCTTCTTTATCATAGTGTCTATTACATGCAGTTATAAGAAAATGGGTGTGTACTGTCTCTTTAAACAATGCAAACACTTGTTAATGCTTCAATACAATTCTCACATGCAATGACTAGACTGACCCTTTGCGAGTATTCAGTGTCAGACATCCCAAGTCTCCCTGAAGTTCAGGGAGTCTCCCTGATTGTAATAGTGTCTCCCTGATTGTAATAGTGTCTCCCTGATACCAGCAAATGGAGTGCAATCTCCCTGAAACTCCAAATACTATGATCCAATGTGGCCCAAATCCGGAAAAGTGTTTCTTTAAGGAATGACTTTAGTTGCTGGGATGTTATAGAACCCTCAAAGCATGCATCAGTAACCAAAAAGCCCCCACTGATTTTAATAAAATAAAACACAATACTACCTTATTTACTACACGTAATTAAACTTTGTATTCTAAAATATTTGAGCATTCAACAAGCGTATGATCACTGGAAAATAGGTTTGTTGTATGAGGTTGTGCAATAAAGCTACTTTTTTTTTAATGTGACTTTAGTGGGAACCTACTTTAATGATAACTCTTTATCTTATTTAGGGTTTCAAGGTGTCCAATATATAACTGGGAGGGGGGGGGGGGGGGGTTGCAGCGCAGTAGTGGGAGAAGCCACCTCCCTGAAATTAGTTTTTGCAGGTTGGGATGTCTGCAGTGTAGACAATTTTTCTTTAGCATGATACATGAAGAATGTACACTTGTTATGAGCGTAAGACACAAGAGACGGTTTACACGAGAGACGTTTGTACTGCTTTTGTAACTCTAATAAAGCTAGATTTAAAAAAAAAAAAAAACACACAAACATTTTACTACACATATCAATTTATCATGGTATTAAGCAACTCTACTTCCTATAATTACCTAATGGTTTTGTTATGTGATTTTATTTTCTTTACTGGTGAAGTTTCACAAGACTCCCCTTAGTAATTGCCATGATCTATGATTGCTACCCAGCTGGTATTTTACCAGCATGCAAGATGTTTATAAGATTCAGGTCAATGTAAATAGTAGAGAATAAACAAAGAAATAAAGCCCATACTGTGGTGTAACTTCTGGGAATATAATCTGAAGACAAAAATGCTTTCTATGAATATAAATGAACATATTTTTATGTGTGTTATAATCATGTTTTTGTTTTTTTTAAATCTGCTTGTGGGGCATGGAACTGTCCACCAATAGGGCTTTGGGAGTGTTTGTTATCAGCCAATGAAACTTCCATCTTAAACATACACTGACTTCCACACTTCCTGCAAATTAACATTTGATGAATAAAACAAAATATTGTTACCATGTAAGTAGTGATCTTTCATATGTACAATATATATGTTGTTTAATGCCCCTTTAAAACAAATCCTAGAAACCTTTTCCCCTATGTTATGCTTCATAATATTTAATGATCATTTGTGTTGTTGCTGTGAGACAATAATATGCTTTATAAGAAATGAAACCCCAAATTTTCCAATTTGCTTCTATTATTGCTTAATTTGCTTGGTATCCTTCAATGAAGGAGAAGCATTGCACTACTGAGATCTAGCTGAACACACAGGGCTGCCATCAGGGGGTGAAAGGGGTGACGGGGGTCAGTGGCCTGGTGGGCCAGTGGGGCCTGGACCCCATGCCACTATGACAGTCATTTTCCTGGAGTCTAAGGGGCCCATTTATCAAGCTCCGTTGTGGGCCCATGTTTCTGGCGAGTCTTCAGACTCGCCAGAAACAGCAGTCAAAAAGACCGCTGCTCCATAACCCTGTCTGCCTGCTCTGAGCAGGCGGACAGGAATCGCTGGAATTCAACCCGATCGAGTACGATCGGGTTGATTGACACCTCCCTGCTGGCGGCCGATTGGCCGCAAGTCTGCAGTGGGCGGCGTTGCACCAGCAGCTCTTGTGAGCTGCTGGTGCAATTCTGAATACGGAGAGGGTATTGCTCTCCGCATTCAGCGATGTCTGTCGGACCTGATCCGCACTGTCGGATCAGGTCCGACAGACATATGATAAATAGGCCTCTAAGACTGTAACACATTTTTTTTTATTGTGGCAGACCGCACTAGTGCACTATTATAGAAGCAGGGTGGGGGGCTCAAGCTAACATAGCTGCTATGCAGCCCTCATAGCAAAGGTCCTGGGAAACTGTTTTTGTTTTTTCTTTGTTTTTTATTTCACGCTACTAAGTCTACAGAGTGCAGAGGGGTCCAAGCCACGTTAACTTAGAAAGAGGTATGTTGGGGAGTCTGGGACAGATGTAGTGGCTATTGGAGCTATTTATTTATCATCACACATGAAGTTAAAGGGACACTAAACCCATATTTTTTTTCTTCATGATTCAAATAGAGAATACAATTTTAAACAACATTCCTATTTACGTCTATTTTCTAATTTGCTTTATTCTATAGATATTCTTTGATGAAGAAATATTAATGCACATGGGTGAGCCAATCACACAAGCAGGGATAGGCACAGACAAGGACTGTGGCGGACATTTTCCAAAGTACAGACCTTAGTGAAGGACACCAAGTTACATTTGAAATTAAAAACATTAATTTATAGTGCTTGGTGCTATTATACTGATGCAGATACCACTGATCCAATAACCAGCCCTCCTCTGGCTATAGAGAGTAAGTTTTCAGCTCCAACAGCTCACGGAGTACACAGCACAGATCCGTCCCGGGCATATGACGTCATCCGCCTTAGCGGCAGTGTGATCCTCCAGCAAATAGACCCTCAATCCTGGCAAGGTGCAGAGCTCTGGGGTGCAGGAACCATCCGCCCAAAGTAGTACCAAAGAATAGAAGAGCCGCACACAGTTTAGATGTCCAACTTCGCAAATTTATTGCAAAAAGTGAAAATTACCAATACAAACACAGAAACAAGGCACCTTGTTTCTGTGTTTGTATTGGTAATTTTCACTTTTCGCAATAAATTTGCGAAGTTGGACATTTAAACTGTGTGCGGCTCTTCCATTCTTTGGTACTCCTCTGGCTATACCCATGTGCCAGTGTCTCTACTGTGTCATTATATAGTGCTTGGTGTTATTATACTGATGCAGATACCACTGATTCTATAACTAGCCCTTCTCTGGCTATACCCATGTGCTAGTGTCTCTACTGTGTCATTATATAGTGCTTGGTGTTATTATACTGATGCAGATACCACTGATCCTATAACCAGCCCTCCTCTGACTATACCCATGTGCCAGTGTCCCTACTGTGTCATTATATAGTGCTGGGTGTTATTATACTGATGCAGATACCACTGATCCTATAATAACCAGCCCTCCTCTGGCTATACCCATGTGCCAGTGTCACTACTGTGTTATTATATAGTGCTGGGTGTTATTATACTGATGCAGATACCACTGATCCTATAACCAGCCCTCCTCTGGCTATACCCATGTGTCAGTGTCCCTACTGTGTCATTATATAGCGCTGGGTGTTATTATACTGATGCAGATACCACTGATTCTATAACCAGCCCTCCTCTGGCTATACCCATGTGCCAGTGTCACTACTGTGTTATTATATAGCGCTGGGTGTTATTATACTGATGCAGATACCACTGATTCTATAACCAGCCCTCCTCTGGCTATACCCATGTGCCAGTGTCACTACTGTGTCTTTGTATAGTGCTGGGTGTTATTATACTGATGCAGATACCACTGATCCTATAACCAGCCCTCCTCTGGCTATACCCATGTGCCAGTGTCACTACTGTGTCATTATATAGTGCTGGGTGTTATTATACTGATGCAGATACCACTGATCCTATAACCAGCCCTCCTCTGGCTATACGCATGTGCCGGTGTCACTACTGTGTCATTATATAGTGCTGGGTGTTATTATACTGATGCAGATACAACTGATTCTATAACCAGCCCTCCTCCTCTGGCTATACCCATGTGCCAGTGTCACTACTGTGTCATTATATAGTGCTGGGTGTTATTATACTGATGCAGATACCACTGATCCTATAACCAGCCCTCCTCTGGCTATACCCATGTGCCAGTGTCACTAAAGTGGCATTATTTAGTGCTGGGTGTTATTATACTGATGCAGATACCACTGATTCTATAACCAGCCCTCCTCTGGCTATACCCATGTGCCAGTGTCACTACTGTGTTATTATATAGCACTGGGTGTTATTATACTGATGCAAATACCTCTGACCCTATAACCAGCCCTTGTCTGGCTATACACATGTGCTAGTGTCACTACTGTGTCTTTGTATAGAGCTGGGTGTTGTTATACAGATGCAGATACATATCCAGTATTTCACTCAGGCTTTATTTATTCCATAACTTATCACCCAATATCGCCACTAACTTTATTCACACTACATATTTTTTTTTTTATTCCTATTATTTAATCAGAAAGAAACTATATACTAAGGTTGTGGCGGACACTGCAAGGGCTAGTCACGGACACCAGTGTCCGTGTACGGACACCTTGCCTATCCCTGCACACAAGGCATCTATGTGCAGCCACCAATCAGCAGCTACTAAGCCTATCTAGATATTCTTTTCAGCAAAGGATATCAAGAGAATGAAGAATAATCGGTAATAGAAGTAAATTAGAAAGTTGTTTAAAATTGCATGCTCTTTCTAAATCATGAAAGAAAAAAATTGGGTTTCATGTGCCTTTAAAGGATTACTTTCCGTTATAATTTTTAAGCCAAACAACTAACATATTAAAGTTAATAAACATTAATTAAAACCTACTGACCTATATTTTCTCCAAAACAAAGTTTCATAACGTTCTAAAAGTTATATCTTTTATTTGCCGATGATGTCACGTTATCCTGCCCACTATTTTCAGCACTGCATGTTCAAAATACTTAAACCAATGAAATTGTGTTTAAAGGGCCATTTTGAAACCTAGGTATTGTAAACGGATTGGTACAGAGCAAAGGATACCCGCGGAGTGGGTTTGGAAAACAATTAAATTTGCAGACAAGATTTCTGATATACGGTAGAGATATGTTAATGAAATGCTATTGATAAAAAGCGTATTTGGGGTAGTTAGTTAGTAACAGGCATAGAAAATATTTACTTACAGTGGCCCTTTAAGTAGGTGCGTAAAGCAATGCTATAGATGTTTACTGCACGTGGCTATTGAAGGAGTAGGTGAGGTCGGCAGAACTGGGCAGCATTGCCAGTGCCGACTGCAGAAGCTTGTGACATAGCTGTCAAATGGTCCCTGCTATGGGTTAGTATAGAAGATTTTCTCATTGTATATTTATAGTCTCTTTGTATATGAAAATAAAGTAGTTATGAGAAGGTGTATGCATAAATGTTAATAAATCACTTCTTAGTCCCTTGATGATTTCCGTTAATCTTATGCTTTAGTATGAGTTCTGAACATAAGTAGGCAAATATGTTCACTTGTGTATAAGAGCATTTCCTTTAACCAGGGAATCACTATTTTTATTACTACGGACAGCTACAGTATACAGAATGAGGGGTTCTTATTGTTTGAGGCAACTTGTGGCATTCTGATTGGTACAGCTCCCTAACTGAAAGCCATATAACCATGAAAGTTCTCAAGCCAAGTTAAAAATAATAATAATAAAAAAAAACAATGACATATTAATATTTTGAAGTTTTTTACTTTCATTATTCAGATAGAGCATGCAATTTTAAGCAACTTTCTAGTTTACTCCTATTATCAATTTTTAGTTGTTCTCTTGCTATCTTTTATTAAACAGGAATGCAAGCTTAGGAGCAAGTCCATTTTTTGTTCAGCACCTGGGCTAAATGCAGCCACCAATCAGCAAGACCCACCCAGGGTGCTGAACAAAAAAATGGACTGTCTCCTAAGCTTACATTCCTGTTTTTTTCAACTAAAGATTCGAGAACAATGAAAAATTGTTAATAGGAGTGAATTAGAAAGTTGCTTAAAATATTATGCTCTATCTGAATCATGAAAGAAAAAAATTGGGTTTAATATCCTTTTAACAGCTTATTTTTTTACATCAGTAAAGCGAGCAGTGATTTAAAAACTGTACTTGCAAATATAAGTATCTTGTGTGAAAATATCTAGCCACATGTACAGAATCACTTGAAGTTAGGTCACTGCACACCAGTAGAAAACCACTTAAATAACTGCTTTATTTTCACATAAATGCACTTTCTCCAAGAGACTGGGTGGCACTGGACTTCTGCTGTAGCTGTATCTACAGTTGCTGTATTTGACACTTGACTTGGAGTTGGCTCAGTTTGTCTCTTTGCCGAAGTGACATAATTATAATCTAGTCACTGAGTGAGGATGGCAGGTCCTGTAGTGAGTTTTATGTGTCCATCCATTCATTATTTTTGGGCTAAAGCTCTCAAGGTTTAATGGACACCATGTCTGAGCTAATTAACCACACACACATGTGTTAGTTCTGTTTGTGTGCTTTTGTTTGTGACCATGTGTTAGTGTGCCTGTGTGTTATTGTCTGTGTCAGAGTGTCTGTGTGTGTGTGTGTCTGTGTGTTATTGTCTGTGTCAGGGTGTCTGTGTGTTATTGTCTGTGCCTGTGTGTTATTGTCTGTGTCAGGGTGTCTGTGTGTTATTGTCTGTGCCTGTGTGTTATTGTCTGTGTCAGAGTGTCTGTGTGTGTGTTTCTGTGTGTTATTGTCTGTGTGTGTGTGCCTGTATGTTATTGTCTGTGTCAGAGTGTCTGTGTGTGTGTGTGTCTGTGTGTTATTGTCTGTGTCAGAGTGTCTGTGTGTGTGTGTCTGTGTGTTATTGTCTGTGTCAGAGTGTCTGTGTGTGTGTGTCTGTGTGTTATTGTCTGTGTCAGAGTGTCTGTGTGTCTGTGTGTGTGTGTTTCTGTGTGTTATTGTCTGTGTGTGTGTGTCTGTATGTTATTGTCTGTGTCTAGTGTCTGTGTGTGTGTGTCTGTGTGTTTTATTGTCTGTGTCAGGGTGTGTGTGTCTGTGTGTTATTGTCTGTGTCAGGGTGTGTGTGTGTGTGTGTCTGTGTGTTATTGTCTGTGTCAGAGTGTCTGTGTGTGTGTCTGTGTGTTATGTGTCAGAGTGTCTGTCTGTGAATGTGTGTCTGTGAATCAGTGTCTGTGTTAGTGTGTCAGCATCATGACCTTTTTTTGCTACATCCAGGTTCAATCAGTGTCACTATAGTGGGATAATGACTGACCTTTTAGTTTCCTGATAAGTGATAACACATTGGGGGACTGTAATGTTCTGATCAGTGCGTCATTCTCATTATTTATCTAGTTGCTGCTAGAAACACTTTACATTAGGTTTACAAGACCAATACAGTGTTTTTGTATCAGATTATACACATTACTATTACACTTGTGGTCATATTTGTCCCCCTCTGTAACATACGTAGTGCAAACCTATGTGCAGCTGCTTTGTCATCTTTCTATAAACCCTGTCACTGAACTTGCTGGTCACGATGTGTGTCTGTTTTTCTCAGTGCCTATGTGTGTCAGTATTTATGTGCTACTGTGTGTGTTTATCTGTGAATTAGTTTCAGTTTGTGTCTCTGTGTGTGTCTATGTGTATATGTGTGTGTTTGTGTATCTGTATGTGTGAATGTGTTAGTATGTACCTTTGTGTGTATTAATGTTTGCCTGTGTAAGTATCCGTTTATGTGTTGGTGTTTGTGTCTCTGGGTGTCTGTGTGTTAATGTGTCTGTGTGTTAGTGTACCTATGTTAGTGTGTGTACCTATGTTAGTGTGTGTCTGTGTGTTAGTGTGTGTACCTATGTTAGTATGTGTCTGTGTGTTAGTGTGTGTACCTATGTTAGTATGTGTCTGTGTGTTAGTGTGTGTACCTATGTTAGTATGTGTATGTGTGTTAGTGTGTGTACCTATGTTAGTGTGTGTTTGTGTGTTAGTGTGTGTCTGTGTGTTAGTGTGTGTACCTGTGTTAGTGTGTGTACCTGTGTTAGTGTGTGTCTGTGTGTTAGTGTGTGTACCTGTATTAGTGTGTGTCTGTGTGAGTGTCTTTATGTGTATTTCTGTGTTTGTGTGCTCACACATTTTTAGTAATTTTCCTGACCAAAAATGTAATAAGTTGGAGGTTTAGTAAGGGGCTCCAAAATTTCATATGGCAGCCCTATGAGCACATCTACTGAGCAATTGACTAGAGGCATATATTTGTAGATACTATTCAGAAGCTAGCTTCCATCAGTGCACTGCAGCTCCTGAGCTTAAGAAGATATGCTTTTCAACAAAGGATACCGTTTAGTTTTTTCTTTACTGTTCTTTTTAAAAGAAAATACATTAAAGGGACATTCCAGTCACAATTTAAATGTGCATAGACGAATTACATCTTTGAGTAGAATCATACTTACAATAGACATCATTGTCAAAAATGCTTCTAGTAAAAGTTATCACAGTTTTAGTATTAACATTTTTGTATGCACGTGCATGAAGCATAGTTAGATATTCTCAGTGCACCAGCATTTTAAATACTGCAGCTGTTTAGATTGCCAGTGGGGCTTGTATCATGTCAGCAATTAACAAACTCCTGCATTACCAGAGGGTAAAAGCCTTTAATATGTATTTAAGGAAATTAATATTTAATATGTAGCGAGGAAAAAAAGAGCGATGAGTCCCAAAATGTGCAAATCCTTTAGTTTATTGGATCCGAGCCATAGGGTACAATAAGGTGTTCCCTGTTATCTGACGCATTTCAAGCATGCGTACATGCGCTTCATCAGAGACAATTTCTTCCCTTACGCTGGAGTCTTAAATAAGATGTATGGACCAATGAATGACAGGTATCCATTATATTGCTAATAGTAGCAAGTCTGATTGGCTAATACATTTACTTTCAAGTCTTAAATTTAGTAAGTATATACTAATTTTAGTTAAATAGATATGTTATACCTGTATTGGTCAATTTCATATATACTTATTAAAGAGTATGCTTTTTGTAACTGAACTGTTAAGTGTGCTCCAGTGGAAGAGAGGAACTACAGATAAAGATAGAAAATTGAGAGATAAACAATGAAATAAGATAAAATAAGATAATATCTGTTATAGAGAAACTTCTTCAATCTCATTTAAGAAAAATATCTGATGATATAAGAAACAGAAAATATAAAATAAAGTGAAATAAAATAAAATGGAAGGTAAGGGAAATAAAAAGTAAATAACAACAAAATCAAATAACCTTAAGTTAGTAAAATAAAAAACATATGTATAAACAGGAGTGCTATCATCAAATAAAAACAATATTGAATATCAAAGTAGGAGGTAGAGGAAAGGAGAGAAATTGGACGCATATGTATATTATCCCATATAAATGAAATGGAATATTCTTATGTTGTAATATAATAGAATCCTTTACTTGAGTGAGTTATGTAGAGTTGCTTATGCAGCAAGATTTGTTCTTTTTCCAAATTTTCTCCTTGTTATATTCTCCCGTTTCCTCTTTGTTGCGTAACTCTCTTATGTATGAGGGGATTAACTGAATACAACTCTGTCATATTGACCATTTGTATTACCTATATACTGTATGTGTTGGTTTTTAGAGTTAGTATTCATTTTATCTTACCTTTTTGATATTAAAGGGACACTGTACCCAAAAATTTTTTTTCATGATTCAGATTGAGCATGCAATTTTAAGCAACTTTATAATTGACTCCTATTATCAAATTTTCTTCATTCTCTTGGTATCTTTATTTGAAATGTAAGAATGTAAGTTTAGATGCCAGCCCATTTTTGGTGAACAACCTGGGTTGTCCTTGCTGATTGGTGGATAAATGCATCCACCAATAAAAAAGTGCTGTCTAGAGTACTGAAACAAAAAAAAGCTTAGATGCCTTCTTTTTCAAATAATGATAGCAAGAGAATGAAGAAAAATTGATAATAGGAGTAAATTAGAAAGTTGCTTAAAATTGCATGCTCTATCTGAATTACAAAAGAAAAAAATTGGGTTCAGTGCCCCTTTAATCAAGGTTATATGTATTTAAAATGCTGGTGCGTGGTGCATACTTAAATACACTTTTATTAGAAGCATGTTTGCTAATACAACTATACTACAAAAAATGCTTGTATTCAAAACTGAAATGCATCCTTGTGGATTCCAAGTTTGGCTAGAATGTGAAGGTGATCTATAAACAAGAAAAAAGACAGATGCGCCACATGGCCCAATATTGTTTGTTCCACACAATATATGCAATCTAATTGTGCCAATTCAAACTCACAATTTTGGAAGCACTCCAGTTAGTGCAGTGGAAGCAGTCTGGTCTCTATCACAGTCACCCAGCAGACCGACCTCTTGGATAGAGAAGGATATTCTGTGCTAAAGATACAAGGAGACACAGGGGTGCCTATATGGCCTAGTACAGTTTGGACCCAAAGGATAGTGATGTATATAGTAGGAAATATACTCACATTCGGTGGAGCATCTCCAATGATGCTAATCAGGCAGGAAGGGATCAATACAGTCACCCAACAGACTATGACAAGGCTTCCACAGGAGGCAATCAGCAAAAATCCATAGGACCAGGATAGATCCAAATAATACACAGTAACAAGTGTTTTGTATAAAAATGATAGACTTTACTTGTAAAAGATTAAAAACAAGCGACGCGTTTCTCAGCAACAAGCTGTTTTCATCAAGACTGCTTCCACTGCACTAACTGGAGTGCTTCCAAAATTGTGAGTTTGAATTGGCACAATTAGATTGCATATATTGTGTGGAACAAACAATATTGAGCCATGTGGCGCATCTGTCTTTTTTCTTGTTTATAGATCACCTTCATAGGATCCAGGCCGGGTCCTCTACAGATTGCTGCCTTGATTATCTTCAATCCACTTTACAGAGACTCTCGTTATATATATAAAAATCTTTTTAATCAATTCAATAATTTTGTACCTATTGAAACAACATTTTTTATGATATTTTATACTTTTTTCTGAACTAGCTGGTTTAGATTAGACATCCTATCAATCTCCAGATTTATTACATAGCTATATGATTAATTACACTTGTTAAATTGTATCCATAACATATATATATATATCAATCACTTACTTTAGGGCGCCCCCTATCCTATAGGTAGAATGTGAAGGTGCAGTTTAATTAATATATTCTAACGTGTTGCTCTAGCAATAAGCTTTGCATTTTATCAGACAGCTATACGGGTGAGTTATTAATGTTTTACTGGAATGGGGCCGGGGGTTACTTTTCAGTTCAGGTCAATGTAAATAATAAATGATTACTATTGAAATAAAGTCATGTCATGGTGAGACATCTTCTAAATTTACTGCACAATTATTTAAGCAAATTAGTGTTACTGGTATTTTTTCCAAAGAGAGGTGATACCCTTATTTAAATGTCTCACAAGCATCTTATGGTCATATCTGCAATGTCTTCCCCTACTCGAAAATAAAAAGAAAGAAATTTAAAAATATAAAAAGAATTTGAGGAAGGCTTCACCAATATTTGCTGATATATAAGTTACAGTTAAAAAAAAAGTATTTGCCTACTTCATGCAACTTGTAAATAATGTGCATGTCCAAATGCTAACTGCCCTAGAAAAAAGCCGCAGGAACTTTTTTGTTAAAGGGACAGTCAACACCAGAAATGTTGGTGTTTTAAAAGATAGATAATCCCTTTTTATTTCATGTAATTGGCAAGAGTCCATGAGCTAGTGACGTGTGGGATATACAATCTTACCAGGAGGGGCAAAGTTTCCCAAACCTCAAAATGCCTATAAATACACCCCCTCACCACACCCACAATTCAGTTTTACAAACTTTGCCTCCTATGGAGGTGGTGAAGTAAGTTTGTGCTTGATTTTTATTATTTCTTCTATGATAAGCGCTTCTAAGCATTCTGAAGCCCAATTCCTCTCAGTACCTGTGACAGTGCCTGTCAGAGGGATGTGAAGAGAGTATCGCCTACTGATTTTTTTTATAGCTTTTCTCACTGAAAATCTGTTCAAGGGTTCTCTGTTATCAGTCATAGCGATGCATCTCCTACCTCCCTTTTCAGATCGACGATATACTCTTATATACCATTACCTCTGCTGATAGCTTTCAATACTGGTTTGGCTATCTGCTATATGTGGACGGGTGTCTTTCGGTATGTATGTATCATTATTTAAGACACTCTAAGCTGGCAGCAAAAAAAATTAGTTTTATTTTACCTCACTTCCTATATGCTCCTTGCCTTCTTTATGCTCAGATGGCTATGCTATTTGCTTTTTTGCAAATTTTAGCATTTACATTTTTTCCCATTCCTGAAACTGCTATATGTGGAAATAAGATATTTTTGTTTAAATGCTATTTTGTCTTTTACATTTTACAAGATGTCTCAATCTGATCCTGTCTCAGAAGCTGCTGTAGGAACCATGCTGCTTGAACACAGTTCTACCAAAGCTAAGTGTATCTGTTGTAAGCTAGTGGATATTATATCTCCAGCTGTAGTATGTAACAGTTATGATAAGCTTTTGCATTCAAAAATGGTTTCTATTACTGCTAGTACACTATCTGTTGTTCTATCAACATCTAAAGTACATGATATTCCTGTTGATATGAAAAATTATATTGCTGATGCGATAGAGAAGGCTATGTCTGCTATTCCGTCTTCAAATAAACGTAAAAGGTCTTTTACAACTTCTCATACTACTGATGAAATTTGTATTGACTGACAACATACTGATGTATCCACTTCTGATGAGGATCTCTCTGACTCAGAAGATCCTACTTCAGACGTTGACACTGATAAATCATCTTATCTTTTTTAGATTGAGTATATTCATTCTTTGTTAAAAGAAGTGTTGATAACTTTGAATATTGAGGAGTCTGGTCCTCTTGATAATAAATCCAGTAAACGTTTAAATTCTGTCTATAAACCTCCTGTGTCTACTCCTGAGGTTTTCCCTGTTCCTGATGCTATTTCTGATTGTTCCTTCTTCAAGGTTTAAAAAGTTGTATCCTTTGCCAGTCGCTAAATTAGAGTTTTGGGAAAAAGTCACTAAGCTTGATGGGGCTATTTCTACTCTTGCCAAGCGTACTACTATTCCTATGGAAGATAGTTCTTCGTTTAAGGATCCTTTAGATAGGAAAATTGAATCTTATCTAAGGAAAGCTTATTTACATTCTTGCTATATTCTCAGATCTGCCATTTCTATGGCTAATGTTGCGGCTGCATCAACGTTTTGGTTGGATAACTTAGCACAATGGGAAAAAGATTCTGATTTGCATAGCATTGTTCATTTGCTTCAACATGCTAATCATTTTATCTGTGATGCTATTTTTGATATCATCAAGATTGATGTTAAATCTATGTCTTTGAATATTTTAGCTAGAAGAGCTTTATGTCTCAAATCATGGAATGTTGACATGGTATCTAAATCTAGGTTGTTATCTCTATCATTCCAGGGTAATAATTTATTTGGTTCCCAGTTGGGTTCTATTATTTCCACTATTACTGGGGGAAGGGTGTTTTTTGCCCCAAGATAAAAAGTCTAAGGGTAAATCTAAAGCTTTGAATCGGTTTCGTTCCTTTCGTCAGAATAGAGAACATAAAACCACTCCTTCCCCTAAGGACTCTGGCTCCAATTGGAAGCCATCTTTAAATTGGAATAAATCCAAACCTTTTAAGAAACCAAAGCCAGCCCCCAAGACTGCATGAAGATGCTGCCCTCAATCCAGTTCTACTGGTGGGGGCAGATTGAAATTATTTCAAGACGTTTGGGCAGGTTCCGTTCAGAATCATTGGATTCAGAATATTGTTTCTCAGGGGTATAGAATAGGTTTCAGAATAAGACCTCCTGTGAGAAGATTTTTTCTCTCTCACATTCCAACAAATCCTGTGAAAGCTCAGGCCTTTCTGAAATGTGTTTCTGGGGTAATTGTACCAGTTCCACTTCTGGAACAGGGTCTGGGTTTTTATTCAAATCTATTCCTTATCCCGAAGAAGGAAAATTCATTCAGACCAGTTATGGATCTGAAGTTTTTTAATCAATTTGTAAGGGTCCCAACTTTCAAGATGGTGACTATAAATGACTTTTCTGACTTTTGTTCAGCAAGGTCATTACATGTCCTCAACAGACTTACAGAATGCAAATCTTCACATTCTGATTCATCCAGACCACTATCGGTTTCTGAGATTCTCTTTTCTAGACAAGCATTACCAATTTGTTGCTCTTCCATTTGGCCTAGCAACAGCTCCAAGAATCTTTTTGAAGGTTCTCGGTGCCCTTCTATCTGTAATCAGAGAGCAGGTTATTGCGGAATTTCCTTATTGGACGATATCTTGGTACTGGTTCAATTTTTTCATTTAGCAGAATCTCACACAAATCAACTTGTTTCGTTTCTTCAAAAACATGGTTGGAGGATCAATTTACCAAAGAGTTTCTTGATTCCTCAGACAAGGGTCACCTTTTTAGGCTTCCAGATAGATTCAGTCTCCATGACTCTGTCTTTAACAGACAAGAGACATTTTAAGTTGGTTTCAACCTGTCTAAACCTTCAGTCTCGATCATTCCCTTCAGTGGCTATGTGCATGGAAGTTTTAGGTCTCATGACTGCAGCATCGGACGCGATCCCCTTTGCTCGTTTTCATATGAGACCTCTGCAGCTTTGCATGCTGAATCAATGGTGCAGGGATTATTCTCATATATCACAATTAATATTCTTAAATCCCAACACTCAACTCTCTCTGACTTGGTGGTTAGACCATCATTTGTTATTCAAGGGACCTCTTTTGTTTGTCCTTCCTGAACTGTGATTTCAACAGATGCAAGTCTCACAGGTTGGGGAACTGTTTGGGGGTCTCTGACAGCACAAGGAGTTTGGAATCCTCAAGAGGCAATGTGTACCAATTAATATTTTAGCAATCCATGCTATTTTCAGGGCTCTTCAGACTTGGCCTCTATTAAAGAGAGAATCATTCATTCGTTTTCAGACAGACAATGTCACAACTGTGGCATATATCAATCATCAGGGTGGAACTCACAGTCCTTTAGCGATGAAAGAAGTATCTCGGATACTTTCTTGGGCGGAATCCAACTCCTGTCTAATTTTTGCGATACATATCCCAGGTGTAGACAATTGGGAAGCAGATTATCTCAGCCGTCAGTCTTTACATCCAGGGGAGTGGTCTCTCCATCTTGATGTATTTTGTCAGATTGTACAGATGTGGGGTCTTCCTGAAATAGATCTGATGGCTTCCCATCTAAAAAAGAAGCTTCCCAGGTACCTTTCCAGGTCCAGGGATCCTCAGGCGGAGATGGTGGATGCGTTAGCAGTTCCTTGGTTTTACCAACCTGCTTACATTTTTCCGCCTCTAGTTCTTCTTCCAAGGGTGATCTCCAAGATCATAATGGAACAACTGCATGTGTTTCTGATAGCACCAGCATGGCCTCACAGGTTTTGGTATGCAGATCTTGTCCGAATGTCCAGTTGCCAACCTTGGCCCTCCCTTTTGGTTACTGCACACCACCCAGCCCAGGTGTGTTCCTGATAAATATACTCAATAAGCTAGAAAGCTTCACACTGTGTAGACATGACTTGCTGCAGTGTGGAAACTGGTTAGTATAGGACCAGTCTTTATGGGACACCTTGTAAGTGGTGACTGGCTTAGCAGAATATGATCATATTGTGTGACTAAGATCCCATTTCATTTAAAGGCATTTTTTTAAAGCAAAAAAAAAAAATAATAATAATTTTTGCAGCATAAATATAAGTCAATATTATTGTGAGATGTTAATCCCAATTTTATTTGAACTATGTAAGTATATTTAGCAGATAGAAGTATATTTGTTTTTGCAGCACAAATATAAGCTCATATTATTGCGAGATGTTTATCCCAATCTTATTTAGAAGCTATGTAAGTATATTTGGCAGACAGAAGCATATACAAATATGCCATGAAAGAGTGGACTTAAGTGGTTGGATGTGCACCAATATTTATTGTTGCTTTGCACTTCCTTTAAGGTCAGACCTTCTGTCTCAAGGTCCGTTTTTCCATCAGGATCTCAAATCCCTAAATTTGAAGGTATGGAAATTGAACGCTTAATGCTTAGTCATAGAGGTTCTCTGACTCAATGATTAATACTATGCTACAGGCTTGTAAGTCTGTTTCAAGGAAGATTAATTATCAGGTTTGGAAAGCCTATATTTTCATGGTGTTTTTCTAATAAATTCTCTTGGCATTCTTCAGGATGGTTTGGATAAAGGTTTGTCTGCAAGTACTTTGAAGGGACAAATCTCTGATCTTTCTGTTTTATTTCATAGAAAGATTGCGAAACTTCCTGATATTCACTGTTTTGTTCAGGCTTCATATCAAGCCTGTTATTAAATCAATCTCTCCTCCTTGAAATCTTAATTTGGTTTTGAAGGCGTTACAGGCTCCTCGTTTTGAGCCTATGCATTCTTTGGATATTAAACTACTTTCTTGGAAAGTGTTGTTCCTTTTGGCTATCTCTTCTGCTAGGAGAGTTTCTGAATTGTCTGCTCTCTCGTGCGAGTCTCCTTTTCTGATTTTTCATCAGGCTAAAGCTGCTTTGCAGACTTCGTTTAAATTTCTTCCTAAGGTTGTGAATTCTAACATTAGTAGGGAAATTGTTGTTCCTTCTTTGTGTCCTAATCCTAAGAATGTTCTTGAAAGATCTTGACATTCTTTAGATGTTCTAAGAGCTTTGAAATACTATATCAAAAGCTACTAAGGATTTCTGAAAGACTTCTAGTTATTTGTTTTTTTTTTCTGGTTCCCGGAAAGGTCAGAAAGCCTCTGCCATTTATTTGGCGTCTTGGTTAAAGCTTTTGATTCACAAGGCTTATTTGGAGGCGGGACAGTCTCCACCTCAGAGAATTACAGTTCATTCTACTAGATCAGTCGCCACTTCTTTTGCTTTTAAGAATGAAGCTTCAGTTGATCAGATTCGCAAAGCAGCAACTTGGTCTTCTTTGCATACATTTACTAAATTTGACCAATTTGATGTATTTGCTTCTTCAGAAGCAGTCTTTGGTAGGAAAGTTCTTCAGGCTGTCTCAGTTTGATTCTTCTGCTTATGATTTAAGTTTTTAAGAAAGACTTATATTTTTTGTCTGGATTTATTTTTCTCAGTGGAAATAGCTATTATTATTTTATCCCTCCCTCTCTAGTAACTCTTCTGTGGACTACCACATCTTGGGTATTTCTATCCCATACATCACTAGCTCATGGACTCTTGCCAATTACATGAAAGAAAACATAATTTATGTAAGAACTTACCTGATAAATTAATTTCTTTCATATTGGCAAGAGTCCATGAAGCCCACACTGTTTATGGTGGTTATGATTTTTTGTATAAAAGCACAATTATATTTATAGTTCCTCTTTTTGTATGCTTTTTTTACTCCTTATTTTTATCACCTCACTTCTTGGCTATTAATTAAACTGAATTGTGGGTGTGGTGAGGGGTGTATTTATAGGCATTTTGAGGTTTGGGAAACTTTGCTCCTCCTGGTAGGATTGTATATCCCATACGTCACAAGCTCATGGACTCTTGCCAATATGAAACACATGAATTTATCAGGTAAGTTCTTACATAGATTATGTTATTACCCATTCCCCAGTTTTTCATAACCAAAACAATTATATTAATATACTTTTTACCTCTGTGATTACCTTGTATCTCTAAGCATCTTCTGACAGTCCCCTGATAACATGACTTTTTATTTATTATCTATTGACTTTCATTTTAGCCAATTAGTGCAGTGTCTGCCACAAGCCATGGGCGTGATCACAATGTTATCTATATGGCTCACAAGAACTAGCTCTCCCCTGTTGTGAAAAGCAAATAAAAAAGCATGTGATAAGAGGCGGCCTTCAAGTGCTTAGAAATTATCATTTGAGCCTTCCTAGGTTTAGCATTCAACTAAGAATACCAAGAGAACAAAGCAAAATTGGTGATAAAAGTAAATTGGAAAGTTGTTAAAAATTACATGCCCTATTTGAATCATGAAAGTTTTTTTTGGACTTGACTGTCCCTTTAAGTTGGACCCATATCTTATGTACCTTCCAGAGTCTTTGCATACTCAGGTACTTTATCCCTTTCATAATAGTTAATTTATCTTTATTGAGAATCTATTTTGGAGACTGTGTATCCAGGACAAAGGACAGGCCACTTCATGTGCAAGCTTTGGCTGATCCCACAGAAATACAGTAAAATCAAAATTAAATGTTCATGATTCAGATAGAGCATGTGATTTTAAACGATTTTCAAATTTACTTATATTTTTAACTTTTCTTTGTTCTCTTTGGATCCTTTGTTGAAGAGTAAAGTTAGGTAGGATAGGAGCTCAGGAGCGTGCACGTGTCTTTAGCAGTCTATGGCAGCAGTGTTTGCTACTATATATTTCAATGCAACAGACAATGTTGCAACCACTGCTGCCATAAGGCTAAATACACGTGCATGCTCCTGAGCTCACCTAAGATTACTCTTTAACAAAAGATACCAAGAGCACAAAGCACATTTTATAAGAAAAGTACATTGGAAAATTGTTTAAAATGTCATATTCTATACAATTAATCTATGTTTAATTTTGACTTTACTATCCCAGCTTTATACAGTCATAGATTGGTTGTCTGCATGTGAGTAGCCCCACTCCCTTAATATGCAAAATCTATTATATTGTTATTGTTATTTTGTTTGTTTACTTTTTTTTTATCTTGTTTTTTTTTTCAAAACTAAAATGAGAATTACTGTATTAAGTGGAACTCAGAGACATCGCCTCTCATAAGTTGCTGAATAGTTTGTCAAGTTATGGGAATGTCAATATTATATGCATTTATCTGTCTTGGCTTTTGCTTCTTTGTGTATATTTATGTGTTTAATAAATAAGTAGTTTGTATACCACAAGGTGCCATTAGAATATAATTAGTATATCCTTCTAGTATATGCTGTTTGGGTGTATTTTGTTTAGTGGTGCCTGCCTGTGCTCTCTCTGTGGTGACTCATTAGTTAATGTTAAACCTGACTGCTGTGTTCAGTTGTAGTAAGGTGTCCAAGTATAGAATGATTTGTCTTTTTTGTGCCCTCCCTTCTCATGTTGCCTTTCTCTGTACTTTTGCCTCTTCTCTGTGACAGTTTTCTCAGAGTTCTCCCTTCTCTGCCCTCTTTCTGTAATATTTATCTTAATCTGGTCTCAAATTTCCTGTACCCCTATCTAAGATCTCTCTCTTACCTCTGTGTATGACCTGTCCCCCTCTTGATTTTGCCTCTCTCTAATTATACATTTTATAAATCAGACAGAATAAATCAACAGCTGCTGAATAGGTACCTGATTTAATTTACCTTTTACGCTACCCATCAGGTTCTGTACTTAAAGGGACATTATGCACTAGATTTTTCTTTGCATAAATGTTTTGTAGATGATCCATTTATAAAGCCCATCTGGGTGTGTTTTTGTAACTATGTATAATTTTGCTTATTTTTAAATAACATTGTGCTGATTTTCAGAATCCTAACCAAGCCCTAAAGGTTTAGTAGACTGCTGTATACAGATTTCAGACTGCTTCTGTTTGTTTTCATATGCAGGGGAGAGGGGAGGTTCTGCTATCAACCCCTTTCAGTGGGTGTCCCAGGCTAATCTCATCAACAGAGCTAAACTAGAAATTTCTAATTACGTTTTTAAAAGGTTTTACACTGGATTTTTATATCAGTATCTGTGCATATTATTCTTTATTGTAGTGTCTATTACATACAGTTAAATGAGAATTGGTGTATTATGCCCCTTTAAGGTTCCCTGTTGCTTGACTTTAATTTCACTTTTTGTATTACCTGGTTATATGTTCTTTCTCATTTTACCAATATTATTTCTCCCATATTTGTCAGGTTTTTCACACAAGTATCCTGTATATCCAGTACGCAAATTATCTTCACTTTATGACATTTAAGGCTTTTTTTTTCTTTCACCTTTGCTTCTCTGTTGCCTTTTTCCTAAGCACATAATAGAAATCTTCTAATACTCTGCTAATTAGGTGCCTGATTTTCTGCACTTTCAAGATTCTCTCCGCCTCTCTCTGGGTGTAGTCTGATATGTCTAACTGGATTAACAAGTTCTTTCCAACAATCAGCCTCTCTATGACTTATCTTTTAAAGTGAATAAAGAGCCTGCGACTTCACAGACTAGCACCCTTGCAGCCGGCACAAATTCTACATGCACAATGGGCATCAAGAACATTTCAAGCCTGAAAACATAAATTATGTTATAGGGTGAAACACTGTCTAAAACCACTGGATCTAACACAGAGGTGACCAAGTTTTGTGCCTCATCTTTAAAAAAAAAATGGTTCTACACTATAAAGACCAACATTACAAAAGCATAAAAGCAAGATGCCAACGGGATGGACGTCTTTTTGAAGACTCAGCTTTTCCAGCAAGTGATCAATCTCTTTTTTACAGTAGAAATCCTCCCCCAGGGGTGGTCTGGAAACGCCCACAGGTAACAACCGTACCCACATCAAGCTGACACCCCTCCCTCTAACTTTGCTACTGAGTTTTTCCTAATTTGTCCTCACAGGAGCTGGTCCAATCGCCTCATCTGTTTGCGGAAGGGGGTATAAGCCCCCGGGACCTCCAGCAGGGCAGTCTTGGTAACTGCTGGTTTGTGGCAGCTGCTTCATGTCTGGCTGGAGATGAATCTGTTTGGAAAAAAGTATGTAACTTCTCATAAATAAAAAACAAACATGTAGCTTATTCAGCTTCAATATGTATAGATGAAGGCCATTCTTAAAGGGACAGTAAAATCAAAATTAAACATTCATTATTTAAATAGACCATTACATTTTGAACAATTTCCCAATATATTTCGATTATCAAATTTGATTTGTTCTCTTTGTATCTTTTGTTGAAGAGCAACCCTAGGTAGGCTGATAGGAGTTCAGGAGTGTACACATGTATGTGGCAGCAGTATTTTAAGCAATGTATAAACATTTTTGCAAACACTTCTGCCAGACGTGCCCTCTCTTGAGCTCACCTAGGATTACTCTTTAGCAACGGATACCAAGAGAACTAAGCAAAATTGATAATAGAAGTAAAGTGGAAAGTTGTTCAATCCCTTAAAGGGATACTGAACCCAATTTTATTCTTTTGCGATTCAGATAGAGCATGCAATTTTAAGCAACTTTCTAATTTATTCTTATTATCAAATTTTCTTCATTCTCTTGGTATCTTTATTTGAAAAGCAAGAATGTAAGTTTAGATGCCGGCCCATTTTTGGTA
The DNA here is from genome assembly GCF_027579735.1 of Bombina bombina. Lineage (NCBI taxonomy): Eukaryota > Metazoa > Chordata > Amphibia > Anura > Bombinatoridae > Bombina > Bombina bombina. The sequence goes on along the minus strand of NC_069504.1, from coordinate 848,967,618 downwards.
AACAACCTGGGTTGTTCTTGCTGATTAGTGGATAAATTCACCCACCAATAAACAAGTGCTGTCCAGGGTACTAAACCAAAAATAGCTTAAATGCCTTCCTTTTCAAATAAAGATAGCAAGAGCATGAAGAAAAAAAATGATAATAGGAGTAAATTAGAAAGTTGCTTTAAATTGCATGCTCTCTCTGAATCACAAAAGAAAAAAATTGGGTTCAGTGTCCCTTTAATGAACACAACATACCCTGTACGTTGCTCGTCATTAAGAGTTTTTTTCCGGCCTATAATAGTGCAGATCTCTTTGCCAGCATCAAGACCGTGCTATTACAACCCCCCCTCCAGCAAGCCTACTAGAATAGCGCGGTCTCGCTCCTGGTGCAGAGACACGCTATTAAAAAAGCAAGCCCTATTGAAAGACCAGTGACGTACACTGTATGTCAAGAGATTAAATTTCACACAACCATTTGCGTTTATTTTCTACTTTACTGTGCAAAAAAAAAAAAATGGTGCCGATACTCATTGATTATTGATTGATATATTGTGCAAACTAAGGGAAAAGTTATTTACAATGCTTGATATATTTTAAAAGTACCCTCTTGTGAAAAAGACAATTACAAACCCCCTGTTATTAGATGACAGAGGTAGTGGTACTCAGTCCCCCACAAAAAAAGCCCTGAATATCCTATATTACATCACTGTTACTTAAAGGGACAGTCTAGGCCAAAATAAACTTTCATGATTCAGATGTAAAACTACTTTCCAGTTTACTTTTATCACAAATTTTGCTTTGTTCTCTTGGTATTCTTAGTTGAAAGCTTAGTTGAAAGGATTATCTATCTTTTAGAAACAATAACAATTCTGGTGTAGACTGTCCCTTTTAAGGTGTTTTCTCTCTTCCCGCTTAGGTTATTCCTTCTCCACATGAGCAGGACTGGCCTACATCTGCATCTCACACACATGCAGGTGTTTTCAGGTTCCGGTTATGGAGATTTGGCCAATGGGTTGAACTTGTGATTGATGACCGTTTGCCCACAGTAGGAGGTGAACTGCTCTTCTGTCGACCAGAAAGAAAAGGTGGTGCATTTTGGTGTGCACTGCTCGAGAAAGCATATGCCAAGTAAGATTCTCATCATGGCCTCCCTCCCTTGTTTTTTGCTCTTTTCCAAACTACTCTGTTTTAAATCAATGTGTCCCTTAAAACATTTTGGTAATTCTCATAATTGATCTCTCTAAATAATCTTCCTTAACTACACATTCCCATGATCTCTTCCTGCCTTACCATCTATTTTTACCTCTCCCTTTCTGTCTTTCTTTTACCAACCAGACTCAATGGTAGTTATGAAGCTCTGGATGGAGGTAGCACAGCAGAGGCGCTTATCGATTTCACAGGCGGTATCTCAGAACCAATCAAGCTTCTGGAGGAGAACCTTGGAAGTGATGTTGAGAAGAAGAAGAAGCTTTTCAAGGCTCTCATTAAGGCTTATTCCCGGTCATCGCTTATCAGTGCTTCAATTAGGGTAACCACAAAACTCTTCTCATACTCAGCTTCTTTTATCCCTTACCCTTACACTGTAATGGCTGAAACATCACTGCCATTTACCTTATATGGTTTCCAAATGTATTTGCATTTCTCTATACCCATCCTACCTTTCTACACTTTTCCTTTATTGACCCTCCTTCTTGCCCATATTTTTTTTATTTTTCTTCATTTTATTTTCTAAACCTTTCCTTTCTGTTTCATCCACTTGCCCTTGTTCCTTTTCACCCTCCATTTTTTAAAATTAATTTGAAATATTGAGCATATTTTTTCATATATTTTTTTCTGGTTGTATTTATCTAGCCCTATCCTGGTCAGTCTGAGGAGGAGGTCCTCTCTAGTGGCCTAGTGACAGGTCATGCATACAGTGTCACCTCTGTACGTAGCATCACTCTGAGGTCTGGACTTTTGTCACTTTTCCAAACGCACAAACTGCGCCTTATTCGTCTTCGCAATCCCTGGGGCAGTGGAGAATGGACCGGAGCCTGGAGTGATGGGTGAGAATTACATACATAGTCTTTTCTGTTCATTAATTTTGTAGTGTGAAATAAGACAGGGAAGTATTTTAGCCAACTAGATATTTGCCTAGGGCAGCAGGCATAAGGGGGCAATCAAATTTTGAGGTATGATGCCCTTCCACTCTTATACTTGCCAAATGTTTTTTTGGAAAGTGTGCACACAGTCTTAAAGGGACATTAAACTGCTGAGTATAACTACAGTAGCATTGTTACTACTAACCATGCCTTTCTTTTCTTCTGCATCTCTCTTCAAAGCGGTTTTCTTATTTTAACTCATTATTGAATCCCATTAGTAAAGCTCTGCATCTTTATACTGGATGCCGCCATCTTGGGATGATTGTATTGTTCAATCTTGTTACAAAAGTAGAGCACTTTCACAGATCAGTAATGCTACCAGCTTTGACGGATATACCTTGTACTTTGAATGAGTTCACCCGATAGATACCTTGTACTTTGAATGAGTTCACCCGATAGAAAGCATAAACTGTACATATTTGCATTTTTTTACACAGTTTAAAACTTACACAACAAATGTAAAAAAAGTCCTCTGGAATAAATAGGGGAATTCAACCACTGCAAAAAAATGTACAGCTTCCAATATGTACTGAGCACTGAAACTGAAGTACACAATATTGCTTGTCAAAAAGACATCAATGGCACTGATCTTTGAATGTGCACTTCAACTGTCACAGGGTGAGAGAATGCTTAAACCCCCAGATGGCAGCGCCCAGTGCGAAGATGAAGAGCAACCAGCTCTTGTGAAAATTAAAGAGCTTTGAAGAGAGCTGAAGCCACAGGAAAAACAAAAGCATGGTTAATAGTAACCAGGCTACTGTAGTTGTACCCAGCAGTTTAACATCCAATTAATGAATAGGGAACCACTGATTGGTCCGTATGTTTGATGCACATGCTTCCATTACACACCAATCAGAGGTTGTTGAATGTGGAACGGGTGGCATCTCAGAGGTTAAAAAGGCTAATACTAAGAGGTGCATTAAAGGGATATTAAACCCCAACGTTTTCTTCCATGAGTCAGAGCGTGCAATGTTAATCAACTTTCTAATTTACTCCTATTATCAATTTTCTTCATTCTCTTGGTACCTTTATTGGAAAAGCAGGAATTTAAAGTGACACTGAACACACATTTTTTCTTTCGTGATTCAGATAGAGCATGCAATTTTAAGTAACTTTCTAATTTACTCCTATTATCAAATTTTCTTCGTTCTATTGCTATCTTTATTTGAAAAAGAAGGTATCTAAGCCTTTTTATTGGTTCAGGCCTCTGGACAGCACTTTTTTATTGGTGGGTGAATTTATCCACCAATCAGCAAGAACAACCCAGGTTGTTCACCAAAAATGGGCCGGCATCTAAACTTACATTCTTGCATTTCAAATAAAGATACCAAGAGAATTAAGAAAATGTGTTAATAGGAGTAAATTAGGATCGCGTAAGAAATTTTTTGGGTTCAGTGACCTTTTAAGCTTTGGAGCTGGCCCATTTTTGGTTAAGCAACTGGGTAGTGCTTGCTGATTGGTGTCTACATTTAGTGAACGAAGAAAAATGATAATAGGAGTAAATTAGAAAGTTGCTTAAAATTGCATGCTTTATCTGAATCATGAAAGAAAATATTTGGGTTTCAATCCATTTAAACTGTAAACAAAATATATCATGCAAATGAAAGTTAACTATTTTAACATGTTAAATATTTATGCATGTTAGTAAATAGCATACATCACAAACATAAAGACAACAGCAAAATAAAATATATTCGGCTAGATTACAAGATGGGCATTAAGGTAAAAAAGCAGCGTTAAGAGGTCCTAACGCTGCTTTTTTACACCCGCTGCTATTACGAGTCTTGAAGGTTTAGGGTGACCGCACACTTCTTTGGCCTTACCGCAAAATGACTTACGTAAACTTTGTAAAGTCTTTTTTCTATGGGACTTCCATAGCGCCGGTATTACGAGTCTGTCCTGGGAGGCCAAAAAGCGAGCGGTACACCCTCTACCTCAAAGATCCCTAACGCATTTAAAAGTCAGTAGTTAAGAGTTTTATGGTAGAACGCCGTAACATAAAACTCATAACTAAAGTGCTAAAAAGTACACTAACACCCATAAACTACCTATTAACCCCTAAACTGAGGCCCTCCCGCATCGCAAACACTAAAATAAAATTTTTAACCCTTAATCTGCCGCTCCGGACACCGCCGCCACCTACATTATATTTATGAACCCCTAATCTGCTGCCCCCAACATCGCCGACACCTATACTATCTAAAAAAACCTAAGCTCCCCATTGCCCTTAAAAGGGCCCTTTGGATGGGCATTGCCCTTAAAAGGGCAGTTAGCTCTTTTGCAGGCCCAAACCCTAACCTAAAACTAAAACCCACCCAATACACCCTTAAAAAAACCTAACACTAACCCCCTGAAGATCGACTTACAGTTCTGAAGACCGGACATCCATTCTCAAGGAAGCAGCAGAAGTCTTCATCCAACCAGGCCGAATTTGTCAACGAAGCTGGGAGAAGTCTCCATCCAAGCCTGGCGAAGTGGTCCCCCAGACGGGCAGAAGTCTTCATCCAGACGGCGTCTTCTTTCTTCATCCATCCGACGCAAAGCGGGTCCATCTTCAAGACATCCGACGTGGAGCATCCTCTTCATCCGACGACTACCCGACGAATGAAAGCTTCGTTGAGGACTTCGGCCTGGTTGGATGAAGACTTCTGCCGTTTCCTTGAGGATGGATGTCCAGTCTTCAGAACTGTAAGTCGATCTTCAGGGGGTTAGTGTTAGGTTTTTTTAAGGGTGTATTGGGTGGGTTTTATTTTTAGGTTAGGGTTTGGGCCTGCAAAAGAGCTAACTGCCCTTTTAAGGGCTATTGATAGTTTAGTTTAGGCTAGGGTTTTTTTTATTTTGGGGGGGCTTTTTTATTTTGATAGGGCTATTAGATTAGGTGTAATTAGTTTAAATATCTGATAATTTATTTTTGTATTTTGTGTAATTTAGTGTTGTTTTTTGTAATTTAGGTAATTGTATTTAATTTACGTAATTTATTTAATTGTAGTGTAAGGTTAGGTGTTAGTGTAACTCAGGTTAGGTTTTATTTTACAGGTAAATTTGTATTTATTTTAGCTAGGTAGTTATTAAATAGTTAATAACTATTTAGTAACTATTCTACCTAGTTAAAATAAATACAAACTTGACTGTAAAATAAAAATAAACCCTAAGCTAGCTACAATGTAACTATTAGTTATATTGTAGCTAGCTTAGGGTTTATTTTATAGGTAAGTATTTAGTTTTAAATAGGAATTATTTAGTTATTTAGTTTGTACTTTAGCTAATTTAATTTAATTTATTTAATTGTTAATTTAGCTAATTTATTTAATTATAGTGTAGTGTTAGGTGTTATTGTAACTTAGGTTAGGTTTTATTTTACAGGTGCTTTTGTATTTATTTTAGCTAGGTAGTATTTAGTTTTAAATAGGAATTATTTAGATAATGATAGGATTTTTTTTAATTATATTTGTTAGGGGGTGTTAGGGTTAGACTTAGGTTTAGGGGTTACTAAATTTAGTATAGTGGCAGCAACGTTGGGGGGCGGCAGATTAGGGGTTAATAAATGTAGGTAGGTGGCGGCGATGTTAGGGACAGCAGATTAGGGGTTAATAATATTTAACTCATCCTAAGAGTACAGTTAGGTCATTACCTAGAAGCCAGTTCCTGAGGGTACAACGTATTGTATCAGAAAAGGATAGACTACATGATAGATTACAGAATATGGCAAAAAATTTGAGGATAGAGGCTACCCTGCAGCGCTGGTTCAGAATGAATTAACCAAGGTTCAATCTAGAAAAGATCCAACTCCAAAAAAGGAGGATAAACGAATGGTAGTAGTTATGGATCATAATAACCATGGCAGTGAGATTATAAGTGTACTAAAAAAACACTGGCGTATTTTACAGGGTTGCCATCTAGGTGTTGCTGAATTTTCATTACCCCCTATGCCTGCCTATAGAAGGAGGAGAAATCTCAGAGATGAGCTTATACATACAGATATTGGCAGTGCTAATAATAAAAAACATCAAAGTTATATATCTGATAAAAATCATGGTTGCTATCCCTGTTTGGGATGTGGTAACTGCAACTCAATGATTGTACATCCTCTCACTGGTAAAAAAATTTCAATAAAAGGTTTTTACACATGTGATACTGCTTTTGCTATCTATCTTATAAAATGCCCATGTGGGAAAATCTACATTGGCGAGACGACTCGTCGTGTCCGTGATAGGATAGTACAACATAAAAGCAATATCAGATGTGGAAATTTAGAGGCACCAGTGTCAGGGCATTTTATCCAAAGTGGTCATAACATTAGTCAGGTTCGTTTTCAAATCATTGATGCAGTACCACGTCCTAGGCAGGGGGGTAATAGAGAGTTAATGCTCAAAAAGAAAGAGGCATTTTGGATATATAAACTCAATGCAATGCAACCCTTGGGTTTAAACAAAGAATTAGACTATACCTTATTTTTGTAGTCATTTGAAGAAAAATGTTAGATTTGCTGCAATTTTTCAATAATTTCTCTTTAACAATTTGTTCTTTAACAATTATTATGATGAAGCCGTAACAATATCAATATCTGTTGAAGCCATTGCTATGTATATATATAGTTGTGTATTGATTTTAATTCTATCTTGCACCAAGGTGAAATAAGGATGTAAAGTTCTAATATTGATGTAATTACATAAGTAACCACTAGGTGGAGCTGTTAAGAAGTGTTAATTAAACACCTGTGCACAGGTAGGCCTTTATAAGGTTTGAATTGTGTGTTTTAGCTTTGTATGATTAAGGGTTCCATACCCGAAACGTCACTGTTTTGTTCCAGTATGTGGAAATAAAGATACTTTTATACTACAAGGTGTTGCCTCCTTCTGTGGATTTGTTGTAACTAATGTTTGCAGGCGGGAGTGCGGCGGTTTAGGGGTTAATATGTTTATTATAGTGACGGCGATGTTTGGGGCGACATGTTAGGGGTTAATAAATATAATGTAGGCGTCGGCGATGTTGGGGGCAGCAGATTAGGGGTTCATAACTATAATGTAGGTGGCGGCGGTGTCCGGAGCGGCAGATTATGGGTTAATAAATATAATGCAGGGGGCGGGGATGTCGGGGGCGGCAGATTAGGGGTTAATAAGTGTAAGATTAGGGGTGTTTAGACTCTGGGTTCATGTTAGGGTGTTAGGTGTAAACATAAATTTGTTTCCCCATAGGAATCAATGGGGCTGCGTTAGGGAGCTTTACGCTGCTTTTTTGCAGGTGTTAGACTTTTTCTCAGCTGGCTCTCCCCGTTGATTCCTATGGGGAAATCGTGCACGAGCACGTACGACCAGCTCACCGCTGACTTAAGCAGCGTTGGTATTGGAGTGCGGTAATGAGCAAAATTTTGCTCAACGCTCACTTCTTGTCTTTTAACGCCGGGTTTATGAAAACCTGTAATACCAGCGCTGTAGGTAAGTGAGCGGTGACAATAACGTGCAAGTTAGTACCGCATCCCTCATAACGCAAAACTCGTAATCTAGCCGTATTATATTTTCATGTGTACATTGTGTGTGTGTTTATTTTTTTAAACTTTTATTTATAACCAATACAAGGTACAATGGTATAGTATCAGTGATACACCACGCAGGGTGTGATAAAGAAATTACAGAATTGATAGAGCAAGAAAATAGAATGTAACAGCATACAATATCAAATACTCTAAAGTTCGATATTCATAGTTATAGTGAAAGCTGCAAGACTCCTCTACGGATCAGAGAACAGTCTGGCATAAATGTAAATGTACCTCTATGTTGGGGTTTTATTATTTAACGGCTAGATTTAGAGTTCTGCGGCCAAAGGGGTGCGTTAGCTACGCGTGCTTTTTTCCCCCCGCACCTTTTAAATACCGCTGGTATTTAGAGTTCTCAGAAGGGCTGCGTTAAGCTCCAAAAAAGGAGCGTATAGCATATTTACCGCAACTGCAACTCTCAATACCAGCGTTGCTTACGGACGCGGCCAACTTCAAAAATGTGCTCGTGCACGATTAACCAATAGGAAACAATGGGACAGTTTGAGCTGAAAAAAAAACCTAACACCTGCAAAAAAGCAGCATTCAGCTCCTAACGCAGCCCCATTGTTTCCTATGGGGAAACAGTTTCTAAGTCTGCACCTAACACCCTAACATGTACCCCGAGTCTAAACAGCCCTAACCTTACACTTATTAACCCCTATTCCGCCGCCGCCGCTATCACTGACCCCTGCATTACACAATTAACCCCTAATCTGCCGCTACGTACACCGCCACAACCTACGTTATCCCTATGTACCCCTAATCTGCTGCCCCTAACACCGCTGACCCCTATATTATATTTATTAACCCCTAATCTGCCCCCCACAACGTCGCCGCCAGCTACCTACAATAATTAACCCCTAATCTGCTGACCGGATCTCGCCGCTACTCTAATAAATGGATTAACCCCTAAAGCTAAGTCTAACCCTAACACTAACACCCCCCTAAGTTAAATATAATTTAAATCTAACGAAATAAATTAACTCTTATTAAATAAATTATTCCTATTTAAAGCTAAATACTTACCTGTAAAATAAATCCTAATATAGCTACAATATAAATTATAATTATATTGTAGCTATTTTAGGATTAATATTTATTTTACAGGCAACTTTGTATTTATTTTAACCAGGTACAATAGCTATTAAATAGTTATTAACTATTTAATAGTTAAAATAATTACAAAATTACCTGTAAAATAAATCCTAATCTAAGTTACAATTAAACCTAACACTACACTATCAATAAATTAATTAAATACAATACCTACAAATAACTACAATTAAATAAACTAACTAAAGTACAAAAAATAAAAAAGAACTAAGTTACAAAAAATAAAAAAATATTTACAAACATTAGAAAAATATTACAACAATTTTAAACTAATTACACCTACTCTAAGCCCCCTAATAAAATAACAAAGACCCCCAAAATAAAAAAATGCCCTACCCTATTCTAAATTAAAAAAGTTCAAAGCTCTTTTACCTTACCAGCTCTGAAAAGGGCCATTTGCGGGGCATGCCCCAAATAATTCAGCTCTTTTGCCTGTAAAAAAAAACCATACAATACCCCCCCCAACATTACAACCCACCACCCACATACCCCTAATCTAACCCAAACCCCCTTAAATAAACCTAAAACTATGCCCCTGAAGATCTTCCTACCTTATCTTCACCATGCCAGGTTCACCGATCCGTCCACCGAAGTCTTGATCCAAGCCTCCGAAGTCTTAATCCAAGCCCAAGCGGGGGCTGAAGAGTGACGTCCATCCTCCGGCTGAAGTCTTGATCTAAGCGGGGCAGAAGAGGACATCCGGACCGGCAAACATCTTCATCCAAGCCGCATCTTCTATGTTCGCCGGGTTTGTAAAAACTCGTAATACCAGCGCTGCAGGTAAGTGAGCGGTGAGACAAAACTGCTCGTTAGCACCGCACAGCTCAAAACTAAAAACTCGTAATCTGGCCGATTGCACATTCCTTTACAAAAAATAAAAACTATAATATATTTTAAAATACCCATTTTTATCTCTTACCTGCATTTAGTGTATAAACTAACATAACTAGGCTTTAAAACATGAAATTCAGCTTCCGGTTAAAACCCCCCCCCCCCAAAAAATGCATTAAAGGGACATAAAACCCTTTTTCTTCCAGGATTCAGACAGAACATGTGATTTTCAATAACTTTTAAATTTGCTTTTATTATCTAAATTGCTTCATTCTCTTGGTATCCTTAGTTGCAATGCATATCTAGATAGGCTCAAGAGCAGCAATGCATTACTGGGAGGAAGCTGCTGATGGTGGCTGCACAAAAATGCCTAATTTCATTGCTTTACCAGATGTCTTTAGATAGCTCCCAGTAGTGTATAACAGCCTCTTCAAAAAAGAATACCAAGAGAATGAAGCAAATTGGATAAAATAAGTCAATTGGAAAGTTGTTTAAAATCAGACACTCTATTTGAATCATGAAAAATAAGAAACACAAAAATGTTGTGTATCATATACCTTTAAACTCTTTGTTGCTTTTGTAAAAAAAAAAAAAAAATGTACTTGTGCCAGGCTCTAGAGAGGCTAAAAGGAACATTTGTTAATCTTCAGAATGCAGCAAATTGTGTAAACCAGCTATGTGATTGCATATAACAGCAGACACACTCATTTACAGCCAGATAACCCTAATTGGTCTCAATTAAGTGAGGTAAGATAAAGATTCTCGCAATGGTTTTAAAATAGTTTGCAAATCACTAACGGCTAGATTACGAGTTTTGCGTTAGAGGCTATGTGGTGCTAATGAGCAGTTTTCCCTCACCGATCACTTCCCTACAGCACTGGTATTACGAGTTTTTACAAACCCGTCGTTAAAAGACAAGAAGTGAGCGTTGAGCAAAATTTTGCTCATTTCCGCACTCCAATACCAGCGCTGCTTAAGTCAGCGGTGAGCTGGTCGTACGTGCTTGTGCACGATTTCCCCATAGGAATCAACGGGGAGAGCCAGCTGAGAAAAAGTCTAACACCTGCAAAAAAGCAGCGTAAAACTCAGTAATGCAGCCCCATTGATTCCTATGGGGAAATAAAAGTTATGTTTACACCTAACACTCTAACATGAACCCCGAGGTAGAAAAAATCCTATTGGCTGATCCAATTAGCCAATAGGATTGAGCTCGCATTCTATTGGCTGTTCCAATCATTTTCTGTAATTTAGTGGGGGTTTTTTTGTACTTTAGCTAATTTAATTTAATTGATTTAATTGTTGTTAATTTAGTTAATTTATTTAATTATAGTGCAGTGTTAGGTGTTAGTGTAACTTAGGTTAGGTTTTATTTTATAGGTAAGTTTTGTATTTATTTTTGCTAGGTAGTTATTAAATAGTTAATAACTATTTAGTAACTATTCTACCTAGTTAAAATAAATACAATCTTGCCTGTAAAATAAAAATAAATCCTAAGATAGATACAATGTAACTATTCGTTATATTGTAGCTAGCTTAGGGTTTATTTTATAGGTAAGTATTTAGTTTTAAATTGGAATAATTTAGTTAATGATAGGAATTTTCTTTAGATTTATTTAAATTATATTTAAGTTAGGGGGTGTTAGGGTTAGACTTAGATTTAGGGGTTAATAACTTTAATATAGTGGCGGTGACGTTGGGGGCGGCAGATTAGGGGTTAATAAGTGTAGGTAGGTTGCGGCGACATTGGGGGCGGCATATTAGGGGTTAATAAATATAATGTAGGTGTCGGCGATGTTGGGGGCAGCAGATTAGGGGTTCATAAATATAATGTAGGTGGCGGAGGTGTCCGGAGAGGCACAATAGGGGTTAAAAAATTTTATTATAGTGTTTGCGATGCGGGAGGGCCTCGGTTTAGGGGTTAATAGGTAGTTTATGGGTGTTAGTGTACTTTTTAGCACTTTAGTTATGAGTTTTATGTTACAACGTTGTACCATAAAACTCTTAACTACTGACTTTTGAATGCGTTACGGATCTTGATAGGGTAGGGTGTACCGCTCACTTTTCGGCCTCCCAGGACAGACTCGTAATACCGGCGCTATGGAAGTCCCATAGAAAAAAGACTTTGCAAAGTTTACATAAGTCGTTTTGCGGTAAGGCCAAAGAAGTGTGCGGTGACCCTAAACCTTCAAGACTCGTAATAGCAGCGGGCGTAAAAAAGCAGCGTTAGGACCTCTTATTGCTGCTTTTTTACCCTAACGCACAACTCCTAATCTAGCCGTAATAACGCTACAGTTTAAATAATTTTAAAACCATTTACTTTGGATGTTTTTTTAAGCAGTATTTCATTGCCAGAATATACTAAGCATATATTTGAAAGAAAAAAAGATATAATGTTACTTAAAGTGAAGGTAAAGTTTGAACTACTTAGTCTATATTTCAATAAGCTGATCGCTATATTTTTATCTCCAATTTTTGTGAGATTTCCAAATAGAAACATATTTTATTGCCTACCAATCTTGACTCACCCAACAGCTATTTCCTTATTTTCAAGGCATTGACATATAGAGCTTTACAGAGCTTCACTTTACAGCGATTTGCTAATACAGCGCTCTGTGGAGCTGAAGTTCAGCCTCCAAGGATTTTGAAACAGTGCTATAATCATTGTGAGATTGCGAGAAAAGTGACTGGCACCATTTTGTTATGCGCAGTTCACTCTGTTTATAGCATTACAGTGCAATCTGTGTCTCAGTGCTATAGTCTGGCAAATTTTACTACAGTAATTGTTAATATTTTACAGGTACAGTATTTATTGAATACTGTGCTGTGCTAGTGTTAAACTAAATTTAGCACTACTGCACCCCAATATATGTTAGTTCAAACATTTTTTAAAGTCTTTAAACACACTGGCAAGTGAATAAAAAGCTAAAACTGCCTTGTTTCACTTTAAGGCGGTTTTCACTTTACAGCGGGGCTCCGGTCCCTAACCCGCTGTATGAGCGGGGTATACCTGTACTCTTTTACCCAAAGTGCATGTGTTATTCTTTCTGTCAACTTAGTATTGAATTAATTACAATTTTCATTCATTACTATGTTAGAAAGGAGCTGCATTCTGGATATTTCTCTATCTAACATATACCTCTAATCCTCTCCCACTCTTCATGTCTTCCACCTGCCCGTTTCTCTGCCCCATACTCTCACTCTCATCTTTACCAGACTCTCTCTTCCTTGTGTAGATGTCTCTCTCCTCACGCTCACTGCTTCTCAGACTCCCCTGGTTCTCCCTTGGTTACACCCTCCTTTCCATTTTAAGCCGTCAGGATTTGTAGCCATCTTTAGCAAGCCTATGACGTACTATAGGAATTCCATAATCAAACAAATAGGCATGCGCGAAACGGGAGCGTGCGTGGATTCAGAGTAGTAGAAAAAAATATTTGCGCATGTGCACATCATCATGGAGGCGAGTAACGTAGATTGACGGCCTCCTAAAGGCCAGATTTTTTAATAGGCTCTGAAAAAAACCTGACCAAACCAGGAGGAAAAAACAAACAAAAAAAAACGGGTTGATTTAGCGAACCAAGAAAAAGTAAGTAAAAACGGAGAGTAATTATTTAATAATAATTGACTAGATTACAAGTTTTGCGGTAAGAGGGTTGCGGTGTTAACTTGCACGTTATTGTCACCGCTCCCTTCCCTACAGCGCTGTTATTACAGGTTTTCATAAACCCGGCTTTATTAGGCAAGAAGTGAGTGTACAGCAAAATTGTGCTCCATACCGCACTCCAATACCAGTGCTGCTGAAAGCCGCGGTGAGCTGGTTTTACGCGCTCTTGCACGATTTCCCCATAGACATCAATGGGGAGAGCCGGCTGAAAAAAAGCCTAACACCTGCAAAAAAGCAGCGTAAAGCTCCGTAACGCAGCCCTATTGATTCCTATGTGGAAACAAAATTTATGTTTACACCTAACATCAACCCCAAGTCTAAACATCCCTAATCTTACACTTATTAACCCCTAATCTGCCACCCCCGACATCGCTGACACCTACATTATACTTATGAACCCCTAATCTGCTGCCCCCAACATCGCCGACACCTACATTATACTTATTAACCCCTAATCTCCCACCCCCAATGTCGCCGCAACCTACCTACACTTATTAACCCCTAATCTGCTGCCCCCAACGTCACGTCACTATAATAAACATATTAACCCCTAAACCGCCGTACTCCTGCATCACAAACACTAGTTAAATATTATTAACCCCTAATCTACCGTCCCTAACATCGCCGCCACCTACCTACATTTATTAACCCCTAATCTGCCGCCCCCAGCGTCGCCGCCACTATACTAAGTTTATTAACCCCTAAACCTAAGTCTAACCCTAACATCCCCTAACTTAAATATAATTAAAATAAATCTAAATAAAAATTCCTATCATTAACTAAATAATTCCTATTTAAAACTAAATACTTACCTATAAAATAAACCCTAAGCTAGCTACAATATAACTAATAGTTACATTGTAGCTAGCTTAGGGTTTATTTTTATTTTACAGTCAAGTTTGTATTTATTTTAACTAGGTAGAATAGTTACTAAATAGTTATTAACTATTTAATAACTACCTAGCTAAAATAAATACAAATTTACCTGTAAAATAAACCTAACCTGTGTTACACTAACACCTAACCTTACACTACAATTAAATAAATTACCTAAATTACAAAAAACAACACTAAATTACACAAAATAAAAAATAAATTATCAGATATTTAAACTAATTACACCTAATCTAATAGCCCTATCAAAATAAAAAAGCCCCCCCAAAATAAAAAAAGACCCTAGCCTAAACTAAACTACCAATAGCCCTTAAAAGGGCCTTTTGCGGGGCATTGCCCCAAAGAAATCAGATCTTTTCCCTGTAAAAAAAATACAAACAACCCCCCAACAGTAAAACCCACCACCCACACAACCAACCCCCCAAATAAAAACCTAACTAATAAAACCTAAGCTCCCCATTGCCCTGAAAAGGGCATTTGGATGGGCATTGCCCTTAAAAGGGCATTTAGCTCTTTTTGAACTGCCCAAACCCCTAATCTAAGAATAAAACCCACCCAATAAACCCTTAAAAAACCTAACACTAACCCCCGAAGATCCACTTACTGTTTTGAAGACCGGACATCCATCCTCCACGAAGCCGGGAGAAGTCCTCAACGAAGCGGCAATAAGTCCTCAACGAAGCCGGGAGAAGTCTTCATCCAAGCCGGCAGAAGTAGTTCTCTAGATGGGCAGAAGTCTTCATCCAGACGGCATCTTCTATCTTCATCCATCCAGCGCGGAGCGGCTCCATCTTCAAGACATCCAGCGCAGAGCATCCTCTTCTATCGAAGTCTTCATCCTGAATGAAGGTTCCTTTAAATGACATCATCCAAGATGGCGTCCTTTTTAGCACTTTGTAGCGTAAAACTCATAACTACTGACTTGCATTACGAATCTTGCGGGATAGGCTGTACCGCTCACTTTTTGGCCTCCCAGAAAAAGCTTGTAATATCGGCGCTATGGAAGTCCCATTGGAAAAAGACTTTACGCAAATTGCATAAGTTAATTTGCAGTACGGCCAAAAAAGTGTGCGGTACAGCTTTTCTGACAAGACTCGTAACAGCAGCGGTAGTGAAAAAGCAGCGTTATAACCCATAACGCTGCTTTTTCAATAATACTGCACAACTTGTAATCTAGCCGAATGAGATTTAAATAAAATCATGAATGAAACTCATATTCATTTTGGGCAACTAATATTATTCCAGTATCATAGCGATGGAATTTTACCTTCACTTTAAAGGGACAGTCAACTAAAAATTTTTTATGGTTTTAAAAGATAAATAATCCCTTTATTACCTATTCCCCAGTTCTGAACAGAAAACATAGATATATTAATACACTTTTTACCTCTGTGATATCCTTGTTTCTAAGCATCTTCTGATCACATGACTTTATCTATTGACTTGCATTTAAGCCGATTTGTGCTGTGTTGTTAGAATTCACGGGCGTCAGCACAATGTTAACTATATGGCTCACATGAACTAGCTTCTCCTGATCTGAAAAGCAAGTTCAAAAGCATGTGATCATGGGGCTGTCTTTAGGGACTTAGAAACAGACATAAATTTAGAGGTTTAAAGGTTATAAAGTATGTTAATATAACCATGTTGGTTGTGAAAAGCTGGGTAATGAGTAATAAAGGCATTTTCTTTCATGTAATTGGCAAGAGTCCATGAGCTAGTGACGTATGGGATATACAATCCTACCAGGAGGGGCAAAGTTTCCCAAACCTCAAAATGCCTATAAATACACCCCTCACCAGTCACCACACCCACAATTCAGTTTTACAAACTTTGCCTCCTATGGAGGTGGTGAAGTAAGTTTGTGTTTGATTTTTATGATTTCTTCTGTGATAAGCGCTTCCATGCATTCTGAAGCCCAATTCCTCTCAGAGTACAGTGTTTGTAAGAGGGATGTGAAGAGAGTATCGCCTATTTGAGTTTATGGTTTTCCTCGTGGGAAATCTTTTCAAGGGTTCTCTGTTATCCGTCGTAGGGATTAATCTCCTACCTCCCTTTTCAGATCGACGATATACTCTTATATACCATTACCTCTGCTGATAGCTTTCCGTACTGGTTTGGCTATCTGCTATATGTGGATGGGTGCCTTTCGGTAAGTATGTATCATTATTTAAGACACTCTCAGCTATGGTTTTGCGCTTTATGTATTAATATAAAGTTTTAAATTTATGCATTTTACTTATATTTGCCACGAGTCAGGTCTATGTGTATTTCCCTTTGCAGTCCAGCAGTTTTCGTTATGGGAATCATGTTTTAGGAAGTTTGTCTTACCTGGGGTATAGTCTTTTTTTCAATTTGACTTGTTTTTTCTTTGGAAACTTGCAGGCATATCAGACTTGCGAGGGCGCAAAATGTTGTTATTTATTGCGTCATTCTTAGCGCAAGAATTTTTTTGGGCACAAATGTGCGTTTGTCATGACGCAAGTTCGTCATTTCCAGCGTCTTAGTTGATGCTAGGTTGTTTAGTTTGAAATTGTGTTTGTTATGACGTGAGTTGTGTCATTTCCGGATGTTTGTTTCTCAACTTCCTTTTGCGTTGTGCGTCATGCAACATACTTGGCGCCCAAAAATTTATAAGAAAGACTACATCACTAGCTCATGGACTCTTGCCAATTACATGAAAAAAAACAACATAATTTATGTCAGATCTTACCTGATAAATTAATTTCTTTTTATATTGGCAAAAGTCCATGAGGCCCACCCTTTTAATGGTGGTTATTATTTTTGTATAAAAAGCACAATTATATTTCCAGTTCCTCTTTTTCTATGCTTTTGTACTCCTTATTTTATCACCCCACTACTTGGCTATTCGTTAAACTGAATTGTGGGTGTGGTGAGGGGTGTATTATCAGGTAAGTTCTTACATAAATTATGTTGTCTATCTTTTTAAACAATAAAAAAAAATTGTGTTGACTGTCCCTTTAATTGTATTTATTTCCCAACAATTGTGTGGGCATGTGCATTTGTGAACTTTAGGAAGAAACAAATGCCAAAGATGGTGGCTGCAATCCGTATTCAGCAATTTTCATAGCCGGATTTATTCTTTTGAAAGTGTAATGCACTTTCACAAGAATAAATTTGTCCCCTGAAAATTGCTAATTGTGACTTGTGGCCGCCATCTTCTGCATTTGAGCACAATGTTATCTATATGACACACACGAACTAGCACTGTCTAGCTGTGAAAACTGTCAAAATGCATTGAGATAAGAGGCGGCCTTCAAGGACTTAGAAATTAGCATATGAGCCTACTTAGGTTTAGCTTTCAAAAAAGAATACCAAGTGAACAAAGCAAATATGATGATAAAAGAAAATTGGAAGGTTGTTCAAAATTGCCTGCCCTATCTGAATCACGAAAGTTAAATTTTTACTTGACTTTCCCTTTAAGTACAAATATTAAAACAATAAAGGGATTTAGCATGTTCCACCACCTATCACATTGCATTTACTATGCAATCTGTATTTCAGGCATAACAAAATAATTTAATACCTGGGTAGACATGAATCTGTCACTCCTTCTACCTCCCCACAGCACAATATTTGTTCTCATTTGCATCTCCAGGTCAGAGGAATGGAAGAGAGTCAGTCATTCCCAGAGGAAGAAGATGGGGGTCACTGTGAGCGATGATGGTGAATTCTGGTTAGTGTAACTGATGGAGATTGCGGATTTCACTCCATACATACTGTTCTCACACTCACTCCCTCTCTCTTTTACTTTCACTAATCTTCCATCCACCCTTCACTTGCAGGATGAGTTGGGATGATTTCTGCACTCACTTCACTGACCTTACTCTCTGTCGCCGAGTAAACACTAGCTTTCTGAGCACTCACAAGACCTGGACACAGGAGTCTGCTATGTCAGCTTGGAACCAGGATCCTAGTCCTTTGAAAGATCGGAGTGGTGGCTGTCCCAATTACAAAGAAACCTATCTACACAATCCCCAGGTATCTATGTTCTCAAACCATTTTAGCTACATCACCAGCAATACTTTATTTTTACTGATTTGATTCTTTTTTAAATTTCCTTTTTTTTATATAAATATTTTTACTCAATTAAAGGGACACTGAACCCAATTTTTTTCTTTCACGATTCAGATAGAGCATGAAATTATTATCAACTTTGTAATTTACTCCTATTATCAATTTTAATTTGTTCTCTTGCTATCTGTATTTTAAAAGCAGGAATGTAAATCTTAGCAGCCAGCCCATTTTAGGTTCAGCACCATGGATAGTGCTTGCTTATTGGAGGCTTACATTTACCCACCAATAAGCAAGCATAACCCAGGTTCTCAACCTAAAATGGGCCAGCTCCTATGCATCACATTCCTGCTTTTTAAATAAAGATAGCAAGAGAACGAAGAAAAATTGATAATAGGAGTAAATTAGAAAGTTGCTTAAAATTACATGCTCTATCTGAATCATGAAATAAATAATTTGGGTTTAGTGTCCCATTAAGTTAATTCTACAGTTTTATTTTTTAATGTCCCTTCCCTGAAAAATAAACACTTTTTTTTATTCCTGTGCTTGTAGGTTGTATCACTGTCCACAATAAAGCTGTGGCAGTTTATCTTAATAGCCTCTATCTCACACACCAGATGTAAATTTCCTTTTAGTTTTAAAACCAATACTAATGACTTTAAATATTTTAAAATCCTGCTGGTTTATATGCACAATAGACTTTTGTTACATTACATTTCCTTTTAAGATCATTGCATAAGAATACTACAACATTTACGAAAAGTCTATGTACCAATTTAAAATATGTGCAAACATTGAAGTATCAATGACTATAGTTTAAGATGCAAACAGGGAGTGGTTAGCTTGTCTGCACATACAGTAGATGTAAGCAAGGACACCATCAGCAAGGCTCAGGAGCATAGATACACACTAGCACAGTGAATGTTTATCTACATATTATATTTAGAACTCTCTCCCTTCTCAGTTTTCCTTTGATGTGACATTGGATCAGGACTGTGCTCTAATCTCACTGGAGCAAGAAGATCGTAGGACTCAGCGTAGTTCAGGTCAAGGAGGAAACCTGCCCATTGGGTTCTTTGTTTTTAAGGTAACAGGAAGGTGTTTAGGTGTCTTACATCCTCTTTTATCTTATTTTTTTTTGCTCTTTTCCTCTATTTTCCCATCTCTCTCTTCTCAGGATCTAGTGACTCTCTCTGTAGTTCTTGTTCCTGCCTCATTCTTTCTATAGCTCTCACCATTTCATCTGCTCTAATTGTATCATTTGCATTACCACAAACCTCTTCTCAATTTACACTGTGACGCAACCTGTTTTATCATTTTACCCTTGTCCCTCACCTCCTATAATTCCATCTCCAACTCTACCTTCTCAATATTGTCTAATTTTTGTTTCCAGCTCTTTCCCAATAGTTTAAAACCTTTTACATAATATGATGCACTGGAAAGTTGACTTGCTTAAACTTGGCTTTATTCCGTTTTTGTGGCTTTTGACACCCAACTCATATTTTTAGTCCATATTACACCCAGGGAATTTTCCAGTTTACAAGCAGAGACAATATTACAGAGGTGCTATGTATCTCCATTTATTGCTGTAGCAACCCCAAAGCTACCTTGGTAGCTAGAGGTCTGGCATTGCCGGGGGAATCAATCCAGGGATGCCAGTAATGTCCCCAAGCCCCCAGAACCCTGAAAATACTGGGCAACTGAGTTTAAGGGAGCTGGATTGGAGTGGGGGTATTTAAACCCCCTCAAACCCCTTGATCTGAGCTCCCTTAAGCCTTATAAACCCCTAGAAAGAGCAATTGTCTGCTTCTTCAAATGGTGTGTGTTTTGGATGTATATGGTTTAAGAACAATTTTATAAATAATTAAAAATAAACACATTTAAACACACATTGCACATGTACACTTGTAACAGGACATCAAACAAAGCTGTATGGTTTGAATCTTCTTGGTCTCCTAAAAAATATGGCTCAGCAGTTAAAGGGTTAACTGTCTATCCCCTTTACATAACCCATTTACCATCAACATCTTTTAAAACTGTTTCAGCTCCCTCTTTCTCTATCATCAACTTTTACCTGCCCTCATGTTCGCATCTCACCTCCATCTTTTCATGTTTCCACCCACAAACTGCATCTCTACCCGTCTCTCTCTCCAAACTCAGACTGTCATGTCGTACACTTTCTTCATTTCCTGTATATTCACTTCTATCATCTTTTATTAACAGGTAGAGGTTAATCGCAAATATCGTCTTCATCGCACCCCATGTAGAGTATCCTCCTCCACGTATATAAATTCTCGAAGTGTTTTTCTCCGCACTGAGTTGCAGAAAGGCCGTTATGTTATTTTACCAACCACATATAGTCCAGGCCAGACTGGCTCCTTCCTGCTACGAGTATATACAGACAAAGCCAGCCAACTCAGGTAATGTGAAATGGATTAAAGTTAATGATAGATAAGCCACTCTAAGAAAAAATGCTTAAAGGGATGATTCATGATATTCAATTCAGTTCCCATATACAAATGTGCACAGTCATTTTATATGCACGCTTTCTGAGACTTTAGCTCCCAATAAATATGTGAAAGAGTTCATAGTAAATAAGTATATATGCATTTGTGGTTGGCTGGTGTCTGTCATATGATACAAGGGGCAGGGGAAATGGAAGTAACTTTCAAATCTGTCAGAAAAAGTCTATTACTCATCTGAAATTCAGTCTGCTATTCCATTGTCTTTTTATTACACATTTGTTGATTATGCAATTCTACTGTTCTAACATCGAACTGAGTACATTAATTCTGTCATAATAAAATAAAAATGGTTAGTAGTCAGCGCCAGGAGAGCAAAGCACACAAACTCACTATAAAAAATGACCACCTGACAGGATCGTACAGAAGAATAAATAAATTGTGGGGACATAAGAGCGCCACCCAAAGGGGACTTAAGTGTGCTGGTGGAAAAGCTGGGCCTAAAGAGATTATCAATATGGGTGTATAATGGCCAAAAAACAACACATAGTACTGTATTACTAAAGAGCGTAGAAATAACACATAGTACTGTATTAATAACACATAGTACTGTATTAATAAGGAGCGTAGAAATAGGGTAAAAAATACAGACAATAAAGAATATATAAAAACATATGTTGTATATAAAAACGGTTTTAATCCAAGGAAAATATGGAACAAGATTGCCAGAACTCTGTGGCAATCTACCAGAGTTATTCACAATCTAGAGTAAAATGTTTAAAAAGCAACGGTGAAAAACATATGTCAAACGTGACAAAATAAGGGTATAACAAAAAAGAGCAATAAAGAAAATAATGAATGATATTAATGAATCTGAGCTCAGATAAAGGGACATCCCATATATAAAGCAACAATATAGTCCCAAAGTCTATACAGTCACAAAGAGTAAAAAATCCAGTGGAGGTCCAATGAAGAAGGATCCAGAGAAGAGAGAGGAAAATACTTTTATCCAGGGGAGGAACATCTTTTATCCAAAACTTCTGGTTCAGAGTAAGAACATCTAAAGGTACCTGTGGAAGAAAAAACAAACAGATGCACAAAAACAAAACAAGCTAACTAAACTAAAAGGAAAAGTGCTCACCATATACAAATAGGAACGTGGGCTGTATGTCACAGGAGGTCAACGCATTTCAGCCGACTGAGAGGCCTTTATCAAGACTTTCTTGCTTTTTAAACATTTTACTCTAGATTGTGAATAACTCTGCTAGATTGCCACAGAGTTCTGGCAATCTTGTTCCATATATTCATTGGTTTTAAACCGTTTTTATATACAACATATGTTTTTATATACTCTTTATTGTCCAAATAATATACAAGCACACAAGCACAAAAAATAGGCTATAAGTCTCACTTCATAATGAATGAAATTTGAAAAGACTTCTGTGACATCCTCCCTACAAATTCTTCTTTCATAGCAAACTCATTTCATTTTCTGCCCCCTTTGAACAGTTTTGGGGAATGTAACTTGTCGGGGTATTTTAAATTTTTTTTATTATACAGAAGATGAAAGGGTGTAGCTGTCAGTACAAAACTACTTATGGTTTCATGATACAATTGCAAAATACAAAGCTAGACTACAATACTCGAAATGGCCAACCCTATGGAGAATGATCCCAAACATTACTTAATTTACTACCTAAATTCCCTTGTTAACTTCAACTTAGACTAGTTTTACTATTTGTTCTCAACTCTGCCAGAATATTGTTAGCTTGTAATTGGAAGACTCTACCTTATTAGTCCAGAAATGGCTAGATCATGTGTCTTCCATTATGCCCATAGAAGAATGCAGTTATTTTAGAATCAACAGGATAGACATTTTAGGATATCAAATTTTATTAGACTTTAATGAAAAAATCTATTGAGGAAGACTAATGACAAAGATCTGTAAGAAAGTAAATGAGTATACTGATGAGTCATACATAGTAAATTATTTTTTGTACTGTAACATTACTCGGGTTCTATCCACTAATCGGAGCATAAGGAAAGTAATGGAGTACATATTGTATAGTAGATTTGAAGTTATTTATTTCATAAAGGTGATGAGAGTCTACAATCCATTACTCCTGGGAATTATATTCCTGGTCAATAGGAGGAGGCAACAATCCCAAAACTCCAAGAGCCCTTAAAACCCCTCCCACCTTACTGGAAACTTGTCTTGTATTTGCCTTCACAGGAAAAAGGTGAAAAAGGGAAGTGTTCCAGGTGTTTGCAGGCGTTTAGACCGATTTGAGGCCCAGTTTTCCCCTCAGAGAGTTACTGTTTGGACAGAGGAATGTCTTTGGAGTTTGGGTAGTGGCACAAGAACACCTTATGGGAGTTAGTCACAGGCCTGCCACAAGTGTCGCAGGGATCAGTCCCTAGCCTACTCCTGTTGGTTCAACATTATACTCTATATATTTAAATCCTCTGCTGTCACGGATACAGTACTGATTTGGCTATCTACTGGAAGCAATTTATGCTGCTTAAGTTAAGTACAGTAGTATGGGTGCTTTTTAAGTAAGCGTGGGGGTGGTTTTGTTTAAAAGAGAGACTTATCTGGCACCTGTTTAGCCTTTAGGCTATTAGTAGGTACGGACTTTGTGTATATCATAGCCAGGGGACCATTATTTAAGGCATATTTAGGTTTGGTCAAAAAAAAGTCCAATAGCCTAATATATAATGTGAATAGTCACCAAAATACTGTATAGGACCATCTCATAAGTGTATTCATATCACAATATATGATCCTATTATTCAGTGCACAATGTGAAAAAGTGGTAAATGTTAGTGAAGTATGTTTAGTATCCGTTACCAGTCGACTGCTTATGGGCTTACCTCCTCTGCATCTTCTGATACAGCTCGGTTGCTAAGCTGTCTCCAGACCAGGCTGGTGGGTGTATCTTGGAGATGCTGACACTTTCGCTATACAGCATAAACGCACCCGTGCAGCATGACCGTCTCACCCTGTTCTGCAGAGAGGTACTCCATAAAGAGATGAAGCCTTCAGTCCTGAGCAGCGTGCAGCTACCAACACGTCTCTACAACTGACACCGCTCCCAGTCTTCGGCCCTCTTTGATGATGTCATCGGGGTAATGCCGCTGACCATACGGTTCTCATAGCAGCTACCTGGGATTCTGTAGGCTCCTTCCGAATGGGATTACTGGTGCACTTGGCAAAGTAAGAACAGGAAAAAGGTCCCCAAATGAAGAAGCTTTTAAAAAAATCTTCAATGCTTTATTGTGGACATCGTTAAAAATCAGCATAAGTACATTATTTCACCCTATTGTAGGCCTTGAAGTGTGTTAAGTATTTGTGTTAGCGAGTGTCGGGTTCTGTTGTTGCGCTTATTTTTTGTAACTGTGTCGGCTTGTTTGTGCTCGTGTTTTTTTTGCGTGTCAGGTTTTTTTAGTTAGCATCCGCTGACTTATGTGCATGTCGGCTTTTGTTTCTTGCCTTTAGTTAGCGCACATCGGCTCATGATAGCGTTAGATTTCTTTTTACGTTTTTATTCCTTAAGCTCGTTGTATGCTATTTTTTTAGTGTGCTTCGTTTTTCCGCATGTTTAGTCTCTGTGTGCGTCTGATGCTCAGCCTGTTGTCTGGTTAATGCTCATCTGATATTATACAGATATTTAATGCTCCTAATATAAAGTGTATTTTATGCAAGCTTGTGATTCTGTTTAAGATCCTTGGGTTTGGAACATTATTTTCCAAGGATACAGTAGGTTTCAAATCAAGGCCTCCCTGGGAAAGGCTTCTTCTGTCTCATGTTCCAAAGTATCCTGTAGAGGCAAAAGCCTTTTTTCAGTCAGTTTCAAATCTGGAGTCTATGGTTGTAATAGTTCCAGTTCTGGAATTGGAACGGGGTCAGGGTTTCTATTAAAACCTCTTTATTGTTCCCAAGATGGAAGGCTCTAACAGACCTGTTCTGGATTTTAAAACTTAAGACAAGTTTCTCAGGGTTCCTTCTTTCAAGAGGGAAACTATTCAGACTAGCCTTTCTCATATTCAATAGGGACAATTCATGTCCCCTATAGATCTGAAGGATGCTTATCTTCATATCACTTTTCAGAGGGATCATCCTAAATTCCTAAAGTTTGCATTTCTGGACAAGAATTTTCAGTTTGTTGCTCTTCCGTTCGCTCTGGTTACTGCTATATGAACCATATGGGGACTCTTGTATCAGTGATAAGAGCTCAATGTGTGTCAGTGGTGCCTTACTTGGATGATATCTTGGTACAGACTCCATCTTTACATTTAGCAGTATCTCATACCAACTAACTTTTGTTGTTTCTTCAAATGCATGGTTTGAAAGTAAACATTTCCAAAAATTATCTGTCCCCTCAGTCCAGGATTACTTTTCTGGGTGTAATAATTGTCTCGGTCTCTATGACTCTGTCTTTGACAGAACAGAGGGAGGTTGAAGTTACTCTCAGCTTGTGTAAATCTTTATTCAGTTCTTTCTCCTTCTGTAGCTTTTTGTATGAGAGTGTTAGGTCTGATGAGAGCAGCCTCAGAAAATATTCCATTTGCTCAGATTCACATGAGGCACCTACAGCTTTGTATGCTTCATCAGTGGTGTAGGGATTACACTCTGTTGGCTCAAAAGATTATTTTGGATGTCAAAGCAAGTCAATCCGTTTCCTGGTGGATCAATCATTGATCAATTGTTCTGTGGCATTCTTTGCCCTCCCAAATGGGACAGTGATTTTGACAGATGAAAGTCTTTAAAATGAAGGTAAACTTTGGTGAGTGAAAGCCTGTTTTTTAAAAATACTATTAAAAACAGGGGCACTTTCATTCATCAAAGTTTACAAAGCAGCCGTTTTGTTAAAAAAATTACCTTTTTTCTTGTCACAGCTAGAGCAGCTTCCCCCACCTAGAGATCCTCTCTTCATACGTCAGCAATGACTAATCCGGCTTCCTCCAATCACAGCATTGCCTTAAGCAATGACTACCCTGGGGGGTAAGCTGTGATTGGACGAAGCAGGATTAGTCATTGCTGACGTGTGAATAGAGGATCTCTAGGTGGGGGAAGCTGCTCTAGCTGTGAAAAGAAAAAAAGGTAATTTTTTTTAACAAAATGCTTGCTTTGTAAACTTTGATGAATGAAAGTGCCCCTGTTTTTAATAGTATTTTTAAAAAACGGGCTTTCATTCACCAAAGTTTACCTTCACTTTAAGGTTGGAGGTGCAGTCTGGGGGTCCCAGAGAGCACCGGTTGTTTGGGTACTTCAGGAGGCGAAGTGGCCCATAAATATATTGGCACTCAGTGCAATTTTTAGGTCTTTTCCGTTTTGGCAAACCTGGAAGAAAGAGACTTACCTGCATTTCCAGTCAGACACTGTAACCACAGTGGCTTACATGAATTATCAAGGGGAAACTCATAGTTCCCTGGCGATGAAGGAGGTTCCCAAATTTTTACTTCGGCAGAAGGCAAATCCTGTATAATTTCTGCAGTTCATATTCCAGGGGTGAGCAATTGGGAAGCAGAGTTTCTCAGTTGTCAATCTGCTCATCCAGGAGAATGGTCTCTTCATCTGGAGGTCTTCAGTCAGATTTTAGACCCGTGGGATCTTTCAGAAGTGGATTTGATGGCTTCTTGTTTGAACAACATCATCAGATACTTTGCAAGGTCCAGAGATACTTAGGCAGAGTTTGTGGATGCTCTAGTAGCTCCTTGGTTATTTCATCTAGCCTACATTTTTCCTCCTCTTTTTCTGTTACTAATGTGGCAAGGCAGCCACATGGTATTCATTTCATACTTTTTCTAAATTCTACAATTCTACTTTTTTTATTCTTCTGAAGCAGCTTTTGATAAGAAAGTCATTTAGGCTGTTTCTGGGCATTGAATATTTTTGTTTTGATTTTTTTCGGCATTAAAAAAAACAAATAAAATCATGAATGACTTAAAAAAAATAATCTAATGTATTTGGAATAGCATAAATCTGGTTCTGCCCAGATTACTCGTGGACTCCACAGCTTTGGTATTAATTCCCAGGAGCAATGAATTGTGGATTCTCACCACCTTTATGAAAGGAATTATAATTTATGCTTACCTGATTCATTTCTTTCATGGTGATGAGAGTCCACAAGCCCCCACCCAGTGTTTTCTATCATTAAATGTTTTTCTGGTGACAGTTCAAGTATGCACCTCTTTTTTCCATGCTCTTATTTTCTTTTCCTACCTTCTTCTCTTCTGCCTTGTGTGTGTGTATATATATATATATATATATATATATATATATATATATATATATATATATATATATATATATATATCTCAGTTTTCAGAAAGGTGGGAGGGGTTTTAAGGGCTCTTGGAGTTTTTGGATCTTTGCCTCCATTTACTTGCCAGGAGTATAATTCCCAGGAGCAATGGGCTTGTTAAACTGTTATCAAGATCAAAGTTATTCTAATAAAATCAATCAATCAATACAGTATTTCCAGTTGATGTTTTATACTAAATTCTGAGTTTAAATTTAAAGACCAAGTGAAAGCCATTAAGTGGCACTTTGCATGGGAATTCTGATTGATTGGTTAATTGATTGATTGAAATGGAACTGAATGTGTCCAAATGTAAAACTTTTAAGTTGGACAGTTTTCACTATTAATACACAAAGTAGACATGAGAAAACTTTTTCGGAATTCAACTGGGGATTATTATTATTTTTTCTTTGTAAAGTAACATAGTAGATAAGGTTGAAAAAAAGACTGAAGTCCATCGATTTCAACCTATACAAATCTAATATACTTACAAAAAATCTCCTGTTGATGCTACAATCCTATACAGGGGGTATAATAAGTAAAGATAAGACAGGGACAGGCGTACCGGTACAGAATAATTAATGGGCCCTGCAGCCTAGAGAGCTTACAATCTAATTGATCACTATAATCATTTATTAGGCAAGTTTGAGATGGTTATGAAAACCATAGATGCCTGTATTGAATCTCCTATTAAGATAATTAGTTTTTCATTAGGCATGGCTAAAAGTAACAGACTCTTAGCTTAGCTAACAGCTTCCAACAGGCTTTACAACATAGTCTCAAAAAATAAGATTATTATGCCCAGGATCCCAAAGGACTTAATAAAGGAAACGTGACTCATACAAACCATTCAGCATCTGCTAATGAACCAAGTAATTCTTGTAATAATGTTAAAGGGACATTAAAAACAAATTGTAAGCTGCATAACAACGTACCTTCAGCTTTTTTTTAATTAGGTTTTTTTTCTATTATCTGATTTCCCTATCCCAAAAGAACCCTTGCTGACCCATCACAAACTAATAAGCAGATATAGCATGGTCTCTGCAGATGTGCAGTTAAGAAAAAAAAAAAAACAGGTATTTAAATAAATATATATTAATTTTTAATATTTATCTTATAGCTAAATATAAATATATATTTTTATATACCATAATTTTAACACCTAAACTACCTTGTATGACCATTGCTATTGCAAAGAATACTTTTCCTTCATGATTGTTGATGCAAAACTGATAATCCGCCGTAAAAAGCAAATGAGTGCAGAGAATGTGAGGTAGGATGTGGGTAAACAAAACCTTACCGATAAATTAGTAAAAAAGTATTAACCCAATCCTCCGTGGGAGAAAGCGGAAGCACAGTTTACAGATGTTTTTTACAGCAAAAAGGAAGCAAAATAAATAATGTAAGTATCTTGGAATAATGTTTCATTTTATTTAATGAAGCATGTCATGCCTTGTTGAAATGCTGAGTTTGATGGTCCTTTAATAAAGAGACTTCAACATCTTTATTGTTTTATAGCTGAGGGACAATTTAATCTAGTTCTGGATCACAAAGCACATAACAAATATGTGAACCTTCTAAGAATTAAACATTAAAATAGAATTCTTTTTTTCAGTTCTCTGTGCTAAGGGCAGAGGTTAATTCATAGGGGCCAATTTAACAAATGTTGGACGGATATGATCCGCTGTAGATAAATGCCGACAGCGTATGCTTGTGCAATGCCGCCCCCTGCACATTAGCGGCCAATCAGTCGCTAGCAGAGGTGTCAATCATCCAGATTTTATCTGATCGGGATGATTGCTGTTGGCCGCTGTATCTTAACTTATGTTTCCGCATTCGCAGCATGTTAAATCGGCCCCATAGACTTGACTGACGTACATATATCATCAATTGTTATTCGACCACGTTAGGTACTAATTCAGAAAGCCTCCAGTGACCAATCTCACTCAGACTGTACAAGATCCAGATAAGATTAAAGCAGTCCTTAAAGGGACACTGAACCCAAAAATTTTGTTTTGTAATTCAGAAAGAGCATGCAATTTTAAGCAACTTTCTAATTTACTCCTATTATAAATTTTTCTTTGTTCTCTTGCTATCTTTATTTGAAAAAGAAGGCATCTATGCTTTTTTGGGTTCAGTACTCTGGACAGCAATTTTTTATTGGTGGATGAATTTATCCACCAATCAGCAAGGACAACCCAGGTTGTTCACCAAAAATGGGCCGGCATCTAAACTTACATTCTTGCATTTTAAATAAAGATACCAAGAGAATGAAGAAAATTTGATAATAGTAGTAAATTAGAACGTTGCTTAAAATTTCATGCTCAATCTGAATCATGAAAGAAAAATTTTGGGTACAGTGTCCCTTTAAAGGGATATGAAACCCAAACTTTTTATTTCATGATTTAGATAGACGTGATTTTAAACAACATTTTAATTTACTACCATTATATATTTTTATTTGTTCTCTTGGTATATTTTGTTAAAAAGCAGTGATGTATGCATAAAGCCAGCCCATTTCTAGAGCACTAACTGGCAGCACTTTTGTAGGAAAGTTACCCATTTGTAAGAGCACTAGAGGGCAGTACTATTTCCTGCCGTGTAGTGCTCAAGATGCCTACCTAAATATCTCTTCAAAATAGTATATCATGGGGAATAAAGTAATTTTATAGTACAAATCCTTTTAATTGGATAATATTCTAGTTAAAGCACTGTGCCTGCTTTTATCAAAAGGACATATGTACCAGAACATGGATGTCTTTCAAGCTCATGCCCATTGCTTTCGCGCAATAAAAAATGACTTGTAACATGAGCATAAAAATAGAATCACTATAAAACGTGCTTGACCGATGTTAACGCTAATACTTTTTAACTACACTTGTAATCTAGGCTATTGTGTTGTCATTAGTACCAAACATGCAGTTAATTTCTCAAGTTTATTAGAGTTCTTATGAAAAAAGTAAACTGAACCCTCCAGTGAGCAGTAAAGCCGCCACTTGCATAAGATTACTACCATTTAGTATATTTTCATTTTCTTTAATATTCTTTGTCCAATCATTCCAAAAACTAAAATCGTATTTTTGTCACAAATATGCATTCATGATGAAACCAATGCACAAGTCTATAAATCATTGCCAAAACGTTGTTTTCTGATTTGTGTCTTGCATAGTGTGATTAAAACACAAAGAAGCAACAATATCACAAGAAAAGGAGATAAAGAACAATATATAGTTGTTAGTCTAGTAATAAAAAAAAAACCTTAAAGGTACACTCAGGTTAAATAAAATTTTCATGATTCAGATACAGCATGTAATTTTAAACAACTTTCCAATTTACTTCCATTAAAAAAAATGTGCACAGTCTTTTATATTTACAATTTTCGAGTCACCAGATCCTACTGAGCATGTGCAAGAATTCACAGACTATACGTATATGCATCTGTGATTGGCTGATTGCTATCACATGGTACAAGGGGAGTGGAAATAGACATAACTTTGAAATTTGTTATAAAAAAAATCTACTACTCATTTGAAGTTCAGACTAAGTGCTATTGCATTGTCTTGTTATCTTGCATTTGTTGATTATGCAAATCTAATGTGTTGACTTGTCCTTTAATGGGGTAAATAGAAAAAGAAAAAAATAGACAGAAGTCAAACAATATTATTAAAAAAAAGAATATATTAATTAAAACATACAATATATAAAGACAATATTGCTATGTAATAAAATACAAAAAAAATACAAGGATTCTTGCATAAAATTGAAGATCCACAAATGTATCCTAGCCACTATCTTAAAAGGACATGAAAACCAAATTTTTTTCTTTCATGATTTAGAAAGAACATGCAATTTTAAACAACTTTCAAATTTATTTCTATGATCTCATTTGCGTCATTCTCTTGATATCCTTTGTTGAAAGGCATATATAGATAGGCTCAGTAGCTGCTGATTGGTGGCTGCATATAGAGGGCTCATGTGATTGGATCACCCATGCGCATTGCTATTTCTTCATTAAAGGATATCTAAAGAATTAAGAATATTAGATAACAGAAGTAAATTGGAATGTTGTTTAAAATTGCATTCTCTATCTGAATCATGAAAGAAAAGTTTTGGGTTTCATGTCCCTTTAAGTCTGGCCAACTAAAGACAACACCTAGATAGTACCTCAAAATGTGTTTATATGTTGTGATTTTAACAGTTATTGTACTGTAAATGATGAAAATATCAGGGAACATTCCAAACCTCACTGCACAGAATGAGATTTCTCTTTGCTAAATTTCTATTACCGTAAGAAGGTTATGACACAAGGTTCTAGTTATTATAAAGCACAATTTTTCAAATCACAAATTTTGGGATTTCTTTTCAATAAAAACATAAGCAAATTATCTTGGTTGCCAAGTAACAATACGGAATGGCAAATAGTTCAATCCCAATGGCGAAAATCTGGTTGACGATAAAATTAAATTTTCGTAACTTACAATAAAAACAATTTTGAGTATGAAATGAAAAAGATTTTTGGAATTCAATCTTTAAATGTTACGGTCAGGATTTTTCTTTTCCTATAGATCTCAGCTGTATGGGATATGTCTATTAAATATGTATACCTATTCCTCCCACTACTGATGGACTATACAAAATATATGAATGTAGGTTTAATTAATAAAGACCATATATCCATATATATACATCTAAAATGTAGTCTGTGGCCATTTCAGGAAGTATTGCTCAAAAAAAAACATATTAGAATTATTCCAAATCATGTGGAATGTCCCTATTTAATCAAAACTCATGGTCGGGTGGATAGTGATCACTAAATTCAATGCTGTCCATGCATTGTATGTGTAGCTTTTCCGTTTTCCTGTACAATATTTTTCCAATCCAAGAATGGCGTTATTGTTTAGCTTATGATCATTTAGATGTCAAAAAAAGCATATCAACAACCAAAAAACAGTAGAATAAATAAAATTCAACAATATTAGAATTGACCCTTATGTGTTTAATGTCTTTGGAGGGATTAAACGCATAGGGCTAGATTACAAGTGGGCGCTAATTTATTGTTCGGCCGTAAATGGGCAAATTCTCCCGTTAAGGGGCGTGCAATAAATGTAATTAAGGGGATGTGGGGTGTCTTTACATTGCGGTCTATGGGGACTGTGTGTTCTCTATAAATATATATGTATATACATATATATTTATGTGTTAATATGTTTATATATACACATATCGCTGCACTAGGTTCTCAGCCATGATTGACTGCATGAGAAAGAGGCTCCCATTGGAGCCTTTGGATTTGCGCTGTTGTGAGTGCAAAGCTTCCAGGCAATGCGAAAGCAAGGTCGCGTTCGCATTGTGCTTTGCTTGTAATACCAGTGCACATTTACGTGCGTTGGTATTACTGAGTGGAGCACTAAATCACACTCTGTAAGTATTTTGCAATCCACTCATAATCTGGCGCATAGTTATATGCAAGCAATACTGGAATAATAAAATGCTCTAACATATTAAAGCATAGTGTTTTGTTTGCAAAATGATGTCCACAAATTTTGCTATTCTGGGCTTCTATAAAAGCATGGTTTTGCTTGTGTATGAATGGAATGCAGCTCCATAGTTAATAGCTCCCTGACTATGAAGTTTTTGGGATGATACTTTTGCAATATTACCATGGTATATACTGTATTCCCCCTCCTCAGTAGTAGTGACTGATGTTCTTTCTGGCATACATGGAGTTAAGTCTCTGTCATCTTAACCTCCAGTACTAAATCTAACGTGCTGGGAGCAAAATTATTGGTGAAGCAACATTATCACAGTCGGCTATTTGTGCTCTATACAATATTGCATTAGCAACATCTTCAGTGTGAAAGTCTGCCAGTGACATTTGCTTTTGTGGTGTAAATCTCTGGTTCTATAATATAAGCTGGAAGATAATTATACATGCAATGAAAGCAATATGTTGTTAATTACTGTTATTGAGAATCCATGACTCAGAAAGGCAGAAACTCAACTTAGTTATGATGCTCTTTAACGCTTAAAGGAACATGAAACCCATTTTTTCATGATTCAGACAGAGCTTAAAATAAGAAAATCCAATTTACGTCTAGTATTAAACAGACTTTGTTTTCTTGATATACTTTATTGAAAAGCAGGTAGGTAGGCTTAGGAGCGTGGATTTTTATGCAGCACTATAAGTCAGCAGTTTTTATGAACTTTTAAGCACTAGATGGTACAGTGTTTGCACAATGTACAACACTGTTAAAAATATTGTGTTCGATCACAATCGATCTGCGATTTGCTTTTGAAAAAGCTTTTGGCTTTCAGACCAAGTTGGTCAATGAGTTTCTTGAGTGATCAGAATGCAATATTGTTTTGTTTTTTAAAACCCTTTACATCTGTGAAATTAACCTATTATAGTCAAAATACATCCTCAACACTCATTAACCATATGAATGCCATATGCATCTTGGCATGATGGGCATAATTCTATAGTCACTTCAGGACCCCAACATCTACAAATTATAATATTTGATTGAAAGTCGTGATTATCACTAACAGGGCTGGCGTCTTTTAAATCAGGTTATAAAAGAGGATCTCTCAAAAGTGCTTGCACCTACATTATTGAATTCAAGGTTATGAATGTTCGTTCCAGTTTGCAAGTTCAATATTGTAGGCGCAAGCACTTTGAAACGCACTCTTGTGAACGAGTTTGGACTTAGTATATATGGAAGCGCATCCGCTATAAAAACCCATTCACAGAGGTGGGATTTAGTTGAAGGATCTCCTAGGTGGATATAATGTAGCAAGTCAGCAGTTTCACAATTTACAGTTCAAAGAATGTTAAAATCCAGTATAAGAAGATATGTCCTTTCAATAGAATCCAGTAGTTGCCATTGAGCTTTAATGAATCAATATTATGTATGTTGATAAACCTCTAGAATGTCTCATGTGGCCATTCAGAGTGTTTTTAGCATGAGCAAGATAATAGGCTGTTTGCAAATAGCCGTGATTAGTATTACAAATGTTAAAATGCCCTTTCGAGGACCTATTAAGTGCCTACATGTATTTAATTTGAAAAGGCAAAACTGGGCTTGAAAAGATGTTGAAAAATTATTCGAAAATGGATTGTGACTGCCAAGAAATTTTTGTCCCCTTAGAAGAAATAGGGTTTTTATTGAGGATCTGAAAATCTGTTTGTGAGGGAAATAGACAAAGACGCATAATTGTTATTGGGCTGAATCTAAAAGTAGCCTTTTCAGACAGAAAAAAGCCGAAAAGCCATAGATTGTGATCAAGGCCATTGTTCCAAAACTGCTGCCTTATCGTTCTCCATATAGTGCAACCTCCTGAGGCTATATACTTCTGTTATTTAAGAAAGGATATAAAACAAACAAATTCAATTTGCTAATAGAAGTAAATTGAAAAGTTGCTTTAAAATCGGACACTACTCATGAAAGAAAAATACGAATTTTATGCCCCTTTAACACTGGATAAATTAATAGCAAACTACATAACCTTTATCTGCTTATATATCCGGGATATCCATGAGGGCTACAGATGGGCCTGAATTTCAAAATTCACAATATCAATTAAGTTGGCAGATAATAGACTGTGGCCTCTTTGTGACTCACAGTCATTGAGTATAAGAAGTTTTATACCCAGCCGGGGATCTAGAATACACAATACAGCCCTTCAATGTTTTTAATCAAGGCTCCCATCGTTTCTCCTCCTTTCACCTTTTCCAGTACACAAATCAATTAGTTCATATCCTTGTATGAATCTAATTGAAATGTTTCTTGGTTGGAGTCTGTGGAGCTATGAGGTTATGGCCATCTGGCTTGGGTGTACAAGATGGGAGAAATGAGAATGCTCCCCCTCATGGAATTTTGCTCCTTACATACAATTATAGACCTACACTCCAGTCACTCTTTTCATGCCAATTAACCACAATGTTTAAATGACGATCAGCTAATATGTAGCAACTGATATTATTCTTTTATTTTGTTGCACCCCTGGAAGGATTTCTGTCGACACTGATGTGTGTGATATTTAATTTTAATTGCTTATTTCTCTAAATAGAATTATATGTATATATATATACAGTATTAAGTTAATAAAAAACTTTTATATCTATATCACCAATTACCATAAAGGGACATTGTGCTGTAAAAGTTTCTCCCTCTAATGTGTTCCCAATGACCACGTTACCTGCTGGCATGTATTTTATTTATTTTTTTGTAATTTAATTATTTACTTTTTTTTTTTAAAGCTCATTTACCTTTATTTTGTCATTCAAAATAGCATATATTTCCTGTTGATAGAACAACTTGTACTGGAAACTTCAATACTGTAGTGTTGGCAATAGAAAAGCTACATAAACAAGAGGCAGCAGCAATAATCAATCTCGTAGTGTGGGGGCAGGGAAAGAGAGGGTCCAGTCCATTTGAGTGTTCCTGCAGTATCTCTGAACACAATTAACTCTTATCAGCTGCTTTACAATCCACATTATTCCAGTACTCCATGATAGCATCCCAGAGAGTGCCTAGAGATGTCACATTGTGTTTTGACTTTTCCCTGTTTAAATGTTCCCAAAGATGTTTACTGGGTTTGAAGTTTGATGATTGTATGGGGAAACCCATTCAAATGAGTGCTTCTTGTCCTTCCTTGGACATCAAATACACCTGGCACATAATTGATGCATATTTAGGATAATTTTTCTTTCGTAAAATTAATCATTTTCCACAGTAACTTAAAGGGAGATTGTGATGAGAGCAGGAAGTGATGTCACTAGTTTGGGGGCGGGGCTTAGGTCCGGTAGTCTGTGTCACAGTTAGTTAGTGAAATCAACCTGACTAGATGTATGTTTCTATGCTCTGTAATAAAATAGAGTTGTACCATCATTGCTGTGTCCTGCATATGTCCTGCATCTCATGACATGGTGTCAGAAGTTCTTGCTTGCGCTTCTGTTCCTGATTGATGACGATGTCAAAGTTTACCCCACCTGAGCCTTTTGATTTCTCTCAGCCTGCAGCTTGGCCCACATGGCGTCAGCGGTTTCAGCGCTTCAGGATTGCTTCCAAGCTGGACAAGAAGAGTGGTGAAGTACAAGTTAATTCTCTTTTATACTCTATGGGGAAAGATGTGGAGCCAGTGTTCAATGCCTTTACTTTCCAAGAGGGGGAAGAATTTAACTTTGATATAGTTATGGATAAACTCAGTGCCCACTTTGTGCCCAAAAGAAATGTGATTCATGAGAGAGATTGTTTTCACAAACGTAATCAGCGTGTGGGAGAATCTGTGGAGTCATTTGTGCGCAGCCTGTATGAACTAGCTGAATTC
The DNA here is from genome assembly GCF_027579735.1 of Bombina bombina. NCBI lineage: Eukaryota > Metazoa > Chordata > Amphibia > Anura > Bombinatoridae > Bombina > Bombina bombina. The sequence goes on along the minus strand of NC_069504.1, from coordinate 848,931,331 downwards.
TGTGAGTTTGGTGTTGCTAAAGAAGAGCAAATCAGAGACAGAATAGTTATTGGAATTGCAGATGCTGAAGTCTCACTGAAGCTGCAGTTAGAGCCTGATTTAACATTAGATGGGGCCATTAGGATGGCCCGCCAGAGTGAACTGGTGAAAAAGCAGAGTGCTGATCTGAGGTCTGAGAGTATTGTGGATGAAGTGCAACAGTCCAGGAAAACTGCTAGTGAAAGGCACAGTGTGAGCGGTAGATCTAAAATAATGGATAGATCTAGAAGTGGATGGGTGCAGCATGCACGATGCACACGGTGCTACCGTGCCCATGATCAGAGTGTTATATGCCCGGCCAGAGATAAAAGATGCAGAAAATGTAACAGAATGGGCCATTTTGAAGTGGTGTGTAAAACTGAATACATTAAGGAGATGCAGATGGACAGTGACCAGGAGGGTCAGGAAGTGTCTTTTGTGGGGTCTGTTGTGGAATGGCCAAGCTCAGAGGAAGATTGGAAGGTTACTTTTACTGTAATGGGAGCCAAAGTTGATTTTAATATTGACACAGGAGCAGATATCACTGTAATGTCTCTCGCTGCATTTATGAAACTGCCTCGACAGCCCCAGCTGGCGAAGGTTACTACAAATGTCCATAGTCCTGGTGGCCGCATTGATTGTGCGGGGAAATTTCTTGCCAACTGTGAGTACAAGCAAAGGAAATTCACCATGTGGGTGCATGTGATTCGAGGTCAATGTGTGTTAGCAATTTATTGAGCAGAAAAGCAGCCTGTGACTTGGGCCTCATGGCCAGAGTGAATGAGATCGATCTCCGAAGATATGTTTGGCGAGTTGGGCCTACTGAATTGCAAGCCAGTCCATATAGCACTTAAAAGTGACGCAGTCCCATACAGTATTTCTACTCTCTGTAGAATTCCGTTCCCGCTCATACCTCAAGTGGAGAAGGAGCTTATTCGCATAAAGTCTATGGGAGTTATTGTTATGATCTGGTCTGTGGATGAGTATCAATTGGTGGATCTCAGTAGCAGAGTTAGTACTAAAGTAGTTGATACTAATAAATTAGTAGTTTGTATCACTGCAATCTGTGTTACCAATATGGTGAGTAAAATGGTAACTGTCTGTCGTGGTGAATTAATCAGTAGGAACTAAATAACAATGTACAATCAGTCCTGCTATATGCAACAACTGAAGATCAGCTTACAACTTTAGAAAAGCTGAGAGGAATTATGTGTCTTTACTGCAAGACAGAGGAAAGTCTTATGCCACTACAACGAGTAATGATAAACTTACTGAAGTGATGTGCTGACAGTTTGAAGCCTGCTTAGCGCTGCTCTGATAGATTTGTCAGTGAAGAGAGCGAGACGCTACCTGTGCCGTCGGTTATCCGATCTGATTCACAGGTCCGTTACGTCACGGAAGTGGGTGTGTCTTTGCTCCGGTATTCGAGAGCGCTGGGTGTTAGTAACGGCTTGGTTATGTTGTAGTCCTGTGTAACGGATGTCACTGGTGCTTTGCTAGAAACCTGAATTGCGGGTATGAATTAGGTGTTAGAGTTGAATAAGGCGGTTGAGACCGCAATGATTCCGTTTCGTAACAACTGCAGAAAAAGTTTGAAGTCAGTTCGTCTGAGACACGCTGTTACTTGAGACTTGTTAAATCTTTGTTAATCTTGTATATCCAGAAGTTAGTAGTTGATGAAATACAAAGGAATACTTCTATAGAAATTGGAGCTCAGCCAAAGTACAACTACTCAGTCAGTAGCAAACAAAATACTAAGCACCTGGTTACAGGTGTGCAGGTCTTTTAAAGACTATGTAGGAGGAGTCACCTTAAAGGGGAATACCTGACAGTTATTGAAGAGGTTGTTGAAGCGACTGATTGGTGCGCCCCCATTGTTCCTGTTGCAAAGTAAAATGGAAAGGTGTGCATCTGTGTGGACCTGAAAAGGTTGAATGAGGCAGTGAAGAGAGAGAGATTTGTGCTGCCGACATTAGAAGATATAGCTCCAAATTTGGCTGGGGCGAAGTTCTTTTCTACATTGGACGCTTCTAGCGGCTTTTGGCAGATCTCCTTAGATCCAAAGTGCCGCAAACTGACTACCTTTATCACACCGTTAGGTCAGTTTTGCTTCTGCAGACTCCCCTTTGGGATATCCTCTGCTCCTGAAATCTTTCAAATGGAAATGAGTTCTCTCCTGAGTGACCACGTGGGCACAGCAGTCGTCATGGACGACATTCTAGTGTATGGGTCTACAGTGGAGGAGCATGATCAGCATTTAAGTTGTGTGCTGCAGGCTATCAAAGAGTCTGGGATGAAGTTAAATAAAGAAAAATGTCATTTTAGGAAAACTGAATTATGTTACTTTGGGCATATTATTAATGGGGATGGCATCAAACCAGACCCCGAGAAAATTAGTGCTATTGAACAGATGAAAAGTCCTTCTGATGTACATGAGCTGAGACAGATATTGGGCCTCGTAAATTATGTGGGCAAGTTTCTTCCAGATTTATCAACAGTTCTACACCCTATCACAGAGTTGCTAAAGAAAGATGTTGCCTGGGTCTGGGGACCTTCACAAGAAAAACGTTTTATGCAGGCCAAGTCCCTGCTGGGGTCTGCCCCAGTGCTGGGGTTCTACGACCCTTCTAAAAAGACTGTGGTTAGTGCTGATGCAAGCAGTTATGGGTTGAGGGCTGCTCTCCTGCAGTTAAATGAAAATAAACTACAGCCCATTGCCTACTGTTCTTGCACACTGACGGCTGCTGAGTCAAAATACGCTCAAATTGAGAAAGAGTGCCTGGCTGCAGTTTGGGCTTGTGAGTGCTTTCAGAGTTATCTAGTGGGTTTAGAGAAATTTAGTCTGGAGACTGACCATAAACCGCTAGTCCCTCTAATCAACTCTTATGATATCGACAAAACACCCTTAAGATACCAAAGACTTTTAATGAGACTACTCAGGTTCAATGTTCAGGCAGTGCATGTGCTGGGAAACAACTGGTTGTGGCAGATACACTATCCAGGCTCCCGCTGGCTGCTTCTGAAGAATCCTCAACCAAATCTGATGTGAAAGTGTATGTTGATTCGGTTCTGGCCTCAAAGTCCATTTCTTCAAGGAAACTGGAAGAAATAAAGAAAGAGACATACTTGGACACTGATCTGCAAGAGGTTATAAAGTACATAAAAGAAGGCTGGCCCGAGGGCCGGGCAGCCTGGATGTCTTTAAGTTCTTACCAGTCAAAGTGGTCGCAGCTCACAGAGCTGGAGGGGTTGGTGTTGTTCCAAGACCGCATCGTTATCCCTGTCAGTATGAGGAAGGAGATGTTAAACAGGATTCACGATGGCCACTTAGCATTACAAAGTGCAGAGAAAGGGCAGCTACAGCTGTGTGGTGGCCTGGGATCAGCTCCGACATTGCAAATCACATGTCTACATGTGCCTTTTGCCAGGAACGCAGGCCTACTCAGAGAAGGGAGCCCTTGATTTCTACTCCGCTGCCTGCGGGCCATGGCAGAAAATAGCTGATGATTTGTGTGAACTGCACAGGAAAAAGTTCCTTGTTGTGATCGACTACTATTCCAGGTATTTGGAAATTGCACCTTTGAATGATATCACAAGTCAAGCCGTTATCATTCGTCTGAAGAGCTTGTTCGTCCGGTGGGGCATTCCGATGGAGCTAGTGAGTGATAATGGCATGCAGTTCGCTTCTACAGACTTCAGTGCTTTCAGCAGGGAATATGACTTTGTACATTCCACGTCAAGTCCACATTACCCGCAGGCCAACGAAATGGCTGAAAGGGCAGTTCAAACAGCAAAATTAATTTTAAAGCAATCTGAGCCGTACCTAGCCCTCTTGTCATAGAGGGCGACGCCCATTCAAGCCATCGGGTTTAGCCCGGCATAGCTGATGCTAGGACGCCAGATTCGCACCACTTTACCCTCAGTGGGTGTCTTCAAGCCGACTGGCTCTGTTCCTCGGGACAAAGTCCTTAGGAGGGATGAAGAGGCCAAAAAGGGCTATTGTTTCTTCTACGACAGGAGAAATTCTGTCAGGCCCTTACAGGAACTAAATGCGGGGCAAAGTGTCAGAATGAAACTGGATGATGAGAAGAAATGGAAGACGCCTGCTACAGTAATTGGACGCTCTCCAGAACCAAGGTCTTATGCAGTCCTTACTGATGGAGGGACGGTTACACGCCGTAACCGAAGACATCTTCAGCCTGTACCAGAGAGTCTGGAACTGGATGCCTCAGTACCACCGCCGGTGGGATCCCCTGTTCTAAGAGAGGTGCCTTCCCCTCAGCAAGATCGCAGCGGGGATATGTCTTTGCCTCCAGCGGACTCTTATTCACCATCTTCTGTATCAGCGGACAGTTAATGCAAAATTACTTCAAGCGGAAGAGTGGTGAAACTTCCGGCCCGATATAGGGACTGACCTTCGCTAGAACAGTGACCGGAAGTATGGGCAGAATAATCCCATGGTCACTGTGGACTAGGGTAGTCTACCCCGATGTCCAAGTCAGGATGTAATTTATGTTGTTTATTTTTCTGTAACCTATTTGCTATATACTGTTCAAAAAAATGTGGTTGTATGCTCTTTGTATACCCTGTTATTTGTTATATTTAAATGTATGCTTCGCCCTTTGAAAAGGGGGAAGATGTGATGAGAGCAGGAAGTGATGTCACTAGTTTGGGGGCGGGGCTTAGGTCCGGTAGTTTGTGTCGCAATTAGTTAGTGAAATCAACCTGACTAGATGTATGTTTCCATGCTCTGTAATAAAATAGAGTTGTACCATCATTGCTGTGTCCTGCATATGTCCTGCATCTCATGACAGAGATGAAACCCAAATATTTTTCTTTCATGATTTAGAAAGAGCATGCAATTTTAAACTTTCCAATTTACTTCTATTATCTAATTTGCTTAATTCTCATGATATCCTTTGTTGAAGAGCCTATCTAAATACGCTCAGTGGCTGCTGATTAGTGGCTGCACATAGATGCCTTGTGTATTGCTATTTCTTCGACAAAGGATATATGAAAAATTAAGCAAATTAAATATTAGAAGTAAATTGGAATTTTGTTTAAAATAGGTTTCTCTATCTGAATCATGAAAGAAAATTTTTGGGTTTCATGTCCCTTTAAGCCAGAGGGGAATTTATGCCTCTAAAGGATAGAGTGGTATTTCTCTTTGGTCGTGCAATCACTAACACCAGAATATGCTAAGCATCCTCTCACTATACTATTTCCGATACCATATTTAATTGTGTTACACACTGTGATGTTAGCCACTTCTGCTGCTGTCCCCCACATGAACTTTTTTTAATCACAACTAAAGATTTCAGATTTTGATTTGTCAGTAAACAGGACTTTTCCAGTCTGTTTTCAAAGAAAACATATTTTAGAAACCACAACCCTACCATGAAGACCGCACTTTTGCCAGTCCTCTTGACTGTGGTTTTGCTTGCTGGGTAGGATGTTTCGGGTTCAGCTGGGTATTGAATTGTGTATGCTGAAGCTGCCCTATTCTATAATGTTGTTAGCTTGATTTATTGGTCTTCTGATGATGCCGTAATTTTTAAGCTATTAATAAAAATGATTCAATTACAGAAAATCTCTTCAGTGTGTGTTATACTGCCCCCCCTAGAAATATTTAAGCAGTTTGGCTCTGGGAAAGTTTTTTGCAGCACTCAGGATACTTTAAATTAGATATAGAGGGCTAGATGACAAGTGGAGGGCAATAATATTAGCGCTATTGTGAGCTAATATTGCTCAAGTTAAGTCAACAGTGTTTTCATTCTTGCACTCATATTACAAATTAAAAAAGTATTTTTGTATTGCTTGAGTGATAGTCTTGGAGACGCTAACATATGGATGTCGGATCCCTCTTCTATGGGGTGTGCTGAAAAACTTGGCTATCACTTGATCACTAAGCTGAAGGTGCACTAAACCTGTGCTCAGATAGTGGAGTTCAGTTAGATATAAACTTTCGGCCAGATTACAAGTTTTTCGTTATGAGTTGTGCGATGCTAACGAGCAGTTTTGTCTCACCGTTCACTTACCTTACAGGTTTTTACAAACCCGGCATTAAAAGACAAGAAGTGAGCGTTGAGCAAAATTGTGCTCCTTACCGCACTTCAATACCAGCGCTGCTTAAGTCAGCGGTGAGTTGGTTGTACGTGCTTGTGGACGATTTCCCCATAGACATCAATGGGGAGAGCCGGCTGAGAAAAAGTCTAACACCTGCCAAAAAGCAGCGTAAAGCTCCATAACGCAGCCCCACTGATTCCTATGGGGAAACACATTTTATGTTCACACCTAACACCCTAACATGAACCCTGAGTCTAAACACCCCTAATCTTACACTTATTAACCCCTAATCTGCTGCCCCCGACATTGTCGCCACCTACATTATAATTTTTAAGCCCTAATCTACCGCTCCCGACATCGCCGCCAATATAATAACCATATTAACCACCTAAACCGCCGCACTTCTGCCTCGCAAACAGTTAAATATTAACCCCTAATCTGCTATCCCTAACATTGCTGCCACCTACCTACATTTATTAAGCCCTAATCTGCTGTCCCCAACGTCGCCGCCACTATATTAAATGTATTAACCCCTAAATCTAAGTCTAACCCTAACATCCCCTAGCTTAAATATAATTTAAATAAATCTAAATAAAATTCCTATCATTAACTACATTATTTTTTTTTATTTGGGGGGGGGGGGCTTTTTTATTTTGATAGGGCTATTAGATTAGGTGTAATTAGTTTAACCCTTTAAGGACACAGCTTTCAGTTTGCTCAATGGTTTTATGACGGAAAAAATCCGTCATATGTCCTTAAGAGGTTAAATATCTTGTAATTTGTTTATTATTTTCTGTAATTTAGTGTTTGTTTGTTTTTGTACTTTAGCTAATTGTATTTAATGTATTTAATTGTATTTAATTTAGGTCATTTTATTTAATTGTAGTGTGGTGTTAGTGTAAGACAGGTTAGGTTTTATTTTACAGGTACATTTGTATTTATTTTATCTAGGTAGCTAGTAAATAGTTAATAACTATTTAGTAACTATTCTACCTAGTTAAAATAAATACAAACTTGCCTGTAAAATAAAAATAAACCCTAAGCTAGCTACAATGTAACTATTAGTTATATTGTAGCTATCTTAGGGTTTATTTTATAGGTAAGTATTTAGTTTTAAATAGGAATAATGTAGTTAATGATAGGAATTTTATTTAGATTTATTTAAATTATATTTAAGTTATGGGGTGTTAGGGTTAGGGTTAGACTCAGATTTAGGGGTTAATACATTTAATATAGTGGCAGCGACATTGAGGACGGCAGATTAGGGGTTAATAAATGTAGGTAGGTGGCGGCAATGTTAGGGATAGCAGATTAGGGGTTAATATTATTTAACTAGTGTTTGCGAGGCAGGAGTGCGGCGGTTTAGGGGTTAATATGTTTATTATAGTGGCAGCGATGTCCGGAGCGGCAGATTAGGGGTTAAAAATTTTATTTTAGTATTTGCGATGCGGGAGGGCCTCGGTTTAGGGGTTAATAGGTATTTTATGGGTGTTAGTGTACTTTTTAGCACTTTAGTTATGAGTTTTAGGCTACAGCGTTGTAGTGTAAAACTCCTAACTACTGACTTTAGAATGCATTAGGGATCTTGGAGGTAGAGGGTGTACCGCTCACTTTTTGGCTTCCCAGGACAGACTCGTAATACCGGCGCTATGGAAGTCCCATAGAAAAAAGACTTTACGAAGTTTACGCAAGTCGTTTTGCGGTAAGGCCAAAAAAGTGTGCGGGGCCCCTAAACCTGCAAGACTCGTAATACCAGCGGGCGTAAAAAAGCAGCTTTAGGACCTGTTAACGCTGCTTTTTTACCCTAACGCACAACTCGTAATCTAGCCGTATGATTTTTATATTGAAATGTAAGAATAAAACACTGCACACATGCATACACATGTATACACACACACACATATATAGGGCGCAATCCGGTAAAGATCGTAGTTTGCGGCGCAAGCGAGGAAACCCCCGCCGCCCACAGTTTCAGCTCGCAACTCGAGCTATCCCATATATGGCGCCGTCAGAGGCTAAAGTGCCGTAAGTCTCACAAACCAGCGATGTCCAGAAATCTGCGTAAGTACAAATTTCTGGAGTCGCCAGTGACTTACAGCACTTTAGAAACTGCCGGCGCCTACAAAACCTGACTAAAGTTATAAAATCTCCCGTACTGTCTAACACGCCTCCTAAACATAGCCCGACACGTCTAACCTTCTATCTGCTATCCCCCCTCACTATCCTAACAATAAAAAATGTATTAACCACTAAACCGCCGCTCCCGGACCCCGCCGCCAGCTATATTAAATCTATAACCCCCTAATGTGAGAACCTACCCCGCCGCCATCTATCTTACCTACCCCCTAATGTGAGCCCCTACCCCGCCGCCATCTATCTTACCTACCCCCTAAAGTGAGCCCCTACCCTGCTGCCATCTATCTTACCTACCCCCTAAAGTGAGCCCCTACCCCACCGCCATCTACCTTACCTACCCCTTAAAGTGAGCCCCTACTCTGCTGCCATCTACCTTACCTACACCCTAAAGTGAGCTCCTACCCCGCGGCCATCTATCTTACCTACCTCCTAAAGTTGAGCCCCTTACACCGCCGCTATCTATTTTAAAAATATTAACCCCTAATTTAATCCCCCTACACCGCCGCCAGCTATATTAATTATATTAACCCTAATTATATTAGGGTTAATATAGTTAATATAGTTATTATATTATATATATTAACTATATTAACCCTAATTATATTGCCATTTTTTGCAGTACAGCGGTCCCACCCCTTGCTCTCACCCCCTCTCTATTGCTCTCTCTCCCCCTCTCTTTTGCTTTCTCTCCCCCCTCTCCTTTGCACTCTACCCTCTTTTGCTCTCTCTCTCCCCTCTTTGGCTCTCTCTGCCCCCTCTTTTGTTCTCTCCCCCCTCTTTGGCTCTCTCCCCCCTCTTTGGCTCTCTCCCCCCTCTTTGGCTCTCTCTCCCCCCTCTTTGGCTCTCTCTCCCCCCTCTTTGGCTCTCTCTCCCCCCTCTTTGGCTCTCTCTCCCCCCTCTTTGGCTCTCTCTCCCCCCTCTTTTGTTCTCTCCCCCCTCTTTTGTTCTCTCCCCCCTCTTTGGCTCTCTCTCCCCCCTCTTTGGCTCTCTCTCCCCCCTCTTTGGCTCTCTCCCCCCTCTTTGGCTCTCTTCCCCCCTCTTTTGTTCTCTCCCCTTCTTTGGCTCTCCCCCCCTCTATTTGTCTCTCTCCCCCCTCTTTGGCTCTCTCTCACCACTCTTTGGCTCTCTCTGCCCCATCTTTTGTTCTCTCCCCCCTCTATTTGGCTCTCTCTGCCCCCTCTTTTGTTCTCTCCCCCCCTCTATTTGGCTCTCTCTGCCCCCTCTTTTGTTCTCTCCCCCCTCTATTTGGCTCTCTCCCCCCTTCTTTGGCCCTTCTCCCCCCTTCTTTGGGCCTTCTCCCCCCTCTCTTGCTCCCTCTCTTGCCACGCCCCCATCGCGGCACCCCGTCCGGCCACGCCCCCTCACGGCGACACCTGCACGGCCACGCCCAATCACTGCGACACCCGCACGGCCACGCCCATCGCAGTGACACCCGCCCGGCCACGCCCCCATCGCGGCACTACATGGGAGGTGAGGTGAGTGACAACTTGCCTCGCGCTCCCCAGACCTCACAGCTGTTCAGCTTGGATGCTGTGTACCTCGCGCACGCCCGCTGTCACTCACCTCCCATGTAGCGCGCGGCCCCTTCTCACAGCTGATACTGGCCTCGCTGTACCTCGTGCACGCCCGCTGTCACATGGGTGCGCGGCCGCTTCTCACAGCTGTTACTTGCCTCGCTCCAAGCCGACACTGATCAAGGCCAGGTATGTTTGTCACGTGCAGTCTCTACTGCGCATGACTGCATCTGACAAACATACTTGGCCATATTTTACAGGTAACTTGGTATTTATTTTAACTAGGTACAATAGCTATTAAATAGTTAATAACTATTTAATAGCTACCTGGTTAAAAAAATTACCAATTTACCTGTAAAATAAATCCTAACCTAAGTTACAAATACACCTACACTATCAATAAATTAAATAAACTACAAATATCTAAACTAAAATACAATAAAATAATCTAAACTAAATTACAAAAAAAAACACTAAATTACAAAAAATAAAAAAAAGATTACAAGATTTTTAAGCTAATTACACCTATTCTAAGCCCCCTAATAAAATAATAAAGCCCCCCAAAATAAAAAAATTTCCCTGCCCTATTCTAAATTAAAAAAGTTCAAAGCTCTTTTACCTTACCAGCCCTTAAAAGGGCTTTTTGCGGGGCATGCCCCAAAGAATTCTGCTCTTTTGCCTGTAAAAGAAAAACACAATACCACCCCCCAACATTACAACCCACTACCCACATACCCCTATTCTAAACCCACCCAAAACCCCCTTAAAAAACATTTCCCCCCTGAAGATCTCCCTACCTTGTCTTCACCCAGCCGGGCCGAACTCTTCATCCGATCCGGGCGATGTCCAATCAAGCGGCAGTGAAGTCTTCTTCCATCCGGGCGATGTCTTCAATCAAGCGGCAGTGAAGTCTTCTTCCATCCGGCGATGTCTTCTTCCATCCGGCGATGTCTTCAAGCAAAGCGGCATCTTCAATCTTCTTTCTTCGCTCCTCCGCCGCGGAGCATCCATCCGGCACGACGACTTCCCGACGAATGAGGTACCTTTAAATGACGTCATCCAAGATGGCGTCCGTCGAATTTCGATTGGCTGATAGGATTCTATCAGCCAATCGGAATTAAGGTAGAAAAATCTGATTGGCTGATTGAATCAGCCAATCAGATTCAAGTTCAATCCGATTTTGCTGAACCATATCATATCATATCATTGCATATCATATTTGTGTATAAATACCAGAATAATTTAGATTAGATATAATAATTTGGAAACAATAATGTTTTAATCAACATGTCAGAGATATAGGTAGATTAAACCAATCATCTAGTTTTTTTTTTTTTACAATGCTTAAAGCAATTAGGAAAATGTAACCTATACCACTCATACGGAGTGGCACTTAATCTTATACCTAGATAAGTAATCTGAGAAGTCTCAATGAATTGAGTGGTGATATTGTCACCCGTCTTATGTATCCATAGGAGCTCTGATTTCGACAAATTTATCTTATACCCTGAAATTGTGCTAAACATATGAATATCCTTCAATAGCAGAGGTAAATTCATCTTTAAATTATTTAGAAATAGTGAAAGGTCATCTGCATAAAGTCATAAAACTAGCTTTTGTCAATGGCTCTAACAAAATACTGAAGAGAAGTGGTGAGAGCGGGCAACTTTGTCTAGTACCCCTTTGCAAAGCCAAATGCTGAGAGATGGAATTGTTAATAATTATAGAAGATAACCTGTCACACCAAATTGTTCTAAAGAATAGAATAGATTATCCCAACTGATACGGTTGAATGCTTTCTCTGCATCTACTGTCAATATGGCCAAGTCAGCTAAATCTCTGCATTTAGAGGATCTAAATTTCTTCCAAAAGAAATCTAACACTAGCCTCAACTTGCGCATATTTTTCACTGGGTTCCTCTCGGGTATAAATCCGGTTTGATTCTTGTGAATTATACTGCCTAAGTGAGATTTTTTTTTTTTTTTTAAATACTTTTTATTGAAAGATGGATACAAAAGTACAAACAAGCGCACACAATACAAAATAAAAGATTGAATGGCATTTTTGCCTTACAGGATGAACCTTACAACACATATGAAAACAAAGGATGTTGAAATTAAGGTTCAGAAAACAAATATTAAGTACTCAGTCCATTTTTGTAAGCTGTTGAGAAAATGTAGGTGTTATTATAATACCTTGTAGAAAACAGAAATTTGTCAATATTGAGAAACATGGGCAAAAACATATCTACCATGAAATGGGAGAGTAGATAGATTTAGAAAGCTAAGCGTGCTGGTCAGATACTGTAGAGTAAGGAGGGGAGGGGGAAAGGTGAGGAAGAGGGGGAAAGAGAAGAAAAAAAAAGGTGGGGGAGGGGATGGGGAGAGAGGGGAGAAGGCAGAGAGGTTAGTAAGGGGCTAGAGTGGTACATTTTATGATGTTGCTTGGGGCTTGCAAAGAGGAAGGAAGCCAAGGGGACTTACCCAGTATAAAATTATCTGAGGGGCTTCCATTGGTCCCATATTTGCGAGTGTAGTGGGGCTTTGTTGTTCTGGGTGAAGATCGGGAGCTCCATAGTCTCAAGATACGACATAATCTTAATGACTTCGCTCCATCCTGGCAAAGGTTTCTGTCTCCATAATCTAGCTATTGATAGCTTTGCTGCCATAAGTATATAGACGCTAAGGAGATCTCCGGCCTTTGTTGTTGTTTTGATATTTAGGTGAAATAAAAGGGTCTGTGGGGTGGTCTCCAAAGAAGGGTCTAAGAGCTTTAGTCTGCATATAATCTCATGCCAGAAGGGTTTTAACGCAGGGCACTCCCACCATATGTGGGAAGGCGTACCTACAGAACCACATTCTCTCCAGCAAAGGGGGGAATTAACCGGGGAGATTTTGAAGAGTCTGAGGGGGGTAAGGTGCCATTGAAGACATACTTTAATATACAATTCTAACAAAGTTATACAATGTAAGGCCTGTCTAGTAAGCAAAACAGCCTTGGACCACTCGCCCTGCTCAGCACTGAAGTTGAGGGATCTTTCCCATGCGGTGATATAAGCTGATTTATTGAAAATTGGAGGATTCAGTAGGTCCTTATATGAGGTTGTAAGTGCGTGCGGGACTTTAAAACCTGCCAGCCATCTCTTCTCCCAAGCGGTAGGTTCTCTTGGAGGGGAATTAAAAAAAAAACCAAGATTTCAGGAGGCTGCGCACTCGCCAGAATTCAAGACGCAGGAGAGGAGAGGGATTATAGGTAGAGCTAAATTGAGCTAGCGATATCATGCAACCCTCGGGGAGTAAGTCAGCAATATGAATAATACCGTGTTCTTCCCATAAGGAAGGGTGAGAGTCTCGGAGAGCCATTAGCAGACCTGAGAAGGAATGAATTGGCGATGGATGAGGAGCTATCTGTGGTAAGGAATGGGTCTTATCCCAAAAGCGGAGTTCATGTAGGATAATTGGATTATTAATCTTATAGTAGGTCCTAGTGTGTTTTGGTAACCATATAAGGTCCACAAGAAGGAGGGGGTCAGGCAAAGTCGCCTGTTCTAGGATTTTCCATTTGCTCTGGGAAGCTTTAACATTCCAGGCAAGAATATGAGCCAATCTAGCGGCCTCATGATAGAAGATTAAGTTGGGGGCGCCTGCGCCTCCACTCAAAAGTGGTTGTTGCATTATTCTTGTGGCCACCCTGGGATGTTTGCCTCTCCAAACAAATCTATTACACGTAGCTTGAAATTTACCAATGAGGGATTTGGGGATAGGAATGGGAAGGGCGCGAAATAGGTAAGCGAGCTTGGGAAGGAGGACCATCTTTAACGCGGCAATTCTGCCTAGCCAAGATATACAGGGGACATTCCATTTTATAGCACAATTTTGAAATTGGTGTAGAAGTGGGTAAAAGTTAGCCTCTATGACAGTGGATATATTGCTAGATAAATAGACACCTAAGTGTTTGATCTTATGTTTAGACCAATTAAATGGATACATCCGCTTTAATTTTGTAAGTTCGCTATCGGCTATGTTTATAACATAGGCATCTGTTTTGTTTATGTTAAGTTTATAGAAGCTAATACTATCAAAGCTCTCAAGAAAAGTGAAGAGGGAAGGAAGAGATCCCATTGGATCCCCTAAAAAAATAGTCAGATCGTCTGCAAATAGGGCAGTCTTTTGAGAGATACCCGCCACTTCAACTCCCTTAATATCTGGGTTTATTTGAATAGCCTCCGCCAAGGGTTCCATGATCAGGGTAAAGATAAGAGGGGACAATGGGCACCCTTGTCTTGTCCCATTGGAAATTGAAAGCCTAAACCTCTGACCGAGGGCGTGGAGTATAGTGCAGCTATGCAAGAGTAGAATCGCGGAGGGAAACCGAACCATCTTAAGACCTCGAACATATAGGTCCAGCCCACCCTGTCGAAGGCTTTTTCCGCATCTAGAGCTAGAGTTGTACATGGGAAACCTGTTCTCCTGGCTTCTAGATGTATGCTAAGAATTCTTCTGGTATTATCTGGTCCCTCTCTATGTGGGGTAAAGCTAACTTGGTCCCAGTTGATGAGGGAAGGATGTGGTTAAGTCTAGTGGCCAAGAGTTTAGCAAAAATTTTCATGTCGGTGTTGATTAATGAAATAGGGCGAACATTTTCACAGATGTTTGGAGGTTTGCCGGGCTTAGGAATCGTAATTATAGTAGCTTCTAGGAATTCAGCAGGGAATACGCTGCTATGTCTGGCCAAAGAGAACAATCTAGTAAGTACGGGTGAAAGCTGTGGGAGAAATGTTTTATAGAAAAGGGCATTGTAACCATCAGGACCAGGGGCTTTGCCGTTTTTTAGTGAGATGATGGTGTCTCTGATTTCTTTAGGACTAAAGGGGGAATCTAAAAGAGTTTTTTGTTCCTCCGACAGGGTGGGCAAGGGCAGACCGTCTAAGAACCTCTGAACTCGAGGTAACGAGGGGAGAACGTCAGCAGTATGGTTTTCTAGATTATACAGAGATGAGTAGTAGCTAGCGAAGGCATCACCGATGTCTGAAGGGAGACGAACTGTGCCCGAGGGTGTTTTGATGTATGGGATTCGCGCCGCAGCAGTGCGTTGTCGCAGTTTATTAGCCAATAGCCTATCTGCTTTATTGCCTTTAGCGTAGAAGGTTTGTTTAAAATTTTGAATGCGAGCCTGCAAACGCTGTGACTCTATCTCCTCGATCCAGTTCTTGATTTCCTTAATTCGGTTTAGAATCTGGGGTCTAGTGTTAGCATGTGGGTGGCGTTTAAGTCTCTTAGGGCTACATGTAATTGGGCTAAGGAGTTGCCTGTTTTTTTCTTGTGCTCAGCCTTTAGTTTAATAAAGAGGCCACGGACAAATGCCTTCAGGGAGCTCCAAAGATTGTAGTCGCTGACTGCACCATTGTCGTTAGTCGCTAAAAAGTGTTCTATCTCAACCTTGAGGAAGTCAGTATGTTCCATAGAGGAGAGAATGAAGTCTGGCATTTTCCATGGAGGTCTTGGGGCATTTGGATTGTGAGTTTGTAAAGATAGCTGTACAGGAGAATGGTCCGACCATGTACAGCCAGGCATGTGAATAGATTGAACAAGGTCTAGAAGATGGGGTTCACAAAAAATAAAATCAATTCTAGTGTAAGTGTTGTGGACGGGAGAGTAGTAGGAATAGTCTCTAGTAGAGGGGTGATGGAGAGCGCCATGCGTCAAATAAGTTATACTGGGCTATGAGATTGTTAAATTGTTTAGCCTTCCCAGCTACAGAGGGGTCGCAGGGTTTAAACTGTTGTGATCGTCTATCATAGGTGGGGTCCAATATCAAATTGAAGTCACCTGCTAATAGCAAGTTGTGCATTTTATGTGCATATAGCAACCTTAGAAATTTACAGAGTGCTTGTATTTGCCCGGAGTTTGGGCCATAGTAGTTTGCTAGTGTGTACAGGACACCATCAATTTTGCAGTTAATGATTAGGTACCTGCCTTGGGGGTCCCTGATTACTTCTATTTTTTCATATAGTATGCTCTTATGCAGCATGATCGCAACTCCTCTCGACTTTCCCATGAAGGAAGCCTAAGTGAGATTTTAATCTGTTGGCTATGACAGATGTAAGAAGTTAGTAGTCAGAATTTAGGAGTGAAATTGGCCTATAAGATGCTGGAAGTTCAGGATTTTTATTTATTTTTAAGATTAAAGAGATGTTAGATGCGGTGAAGAAGGGGGCACACTTGGTATTCTCTGAAAAATAAAAATTAAATAATTTATGTAAAGTCAGAGTTATTTGTTCCTGGAGAACTCTGTAGAATTCAATAGGTAGAAGATCTGGTCCAGCCGTTTTATTTACAGTAGCTTTGCTGACTTAATACCTTCTAAGATTTCGGACAAAGAAATAGGCGTATCGCTTTCTGTCATAATTTCTGGTAAAAGTTTAGGTACATTAATATTACCCCAAAATTCCCCCTTCCTCGCCGGGTCTAAACTATCAGATTTATATAGAACTTTAAAAAAGCTAAAGAACACTTTCTCAATATCTGAGATACTTGTAACCCTATCATTGCCGCTTCTGATGGCGGAAATGATATTCCTTTTTTTGGATGTATTGGAATAGCGACTTACAGATTGAAAACCCCTTATTAGACTTCCTAAATATGTCCAAAGAAGGATTATTTTTTTAATTATATGTAATGGAGAGGATAGACAGAACTTTATTAGCCTTCTATCACTTATCAAAATGTTCTGAAGATGAAAATATTGTTAAAGGAAGAGGGCAATCCCAAAATAAGAGCTCACAAAGTCTAGTAAACCAGCACTACAGCTAAATATCAAAAATAAATTAATGAAAAAGGACATATATATGGCTCCAAACACCAAATATATTTATTACAAAAATATCAAAACATACCATTAAATCATCCTAGTAAAACTCTAAAAAATATCCCTAAAGGTAACTCTCTTTAGAGTAGTAGAAGCCGGCTACTTGCGACACAAAGTAAATCAGGTTCATTCATAAGTATAACTCCCACTGGGGTAAAATCAAGGTGGTCCTTAAAGTAATGGTAAATCTAACCGTATTTACGATCACTAAAAATAAACATTAGTTTCCGTCATTGTTTCCTAACAAATGGCTGTTAAACTCACCCTATCTGTAAGGTAAATATATTGTTAACTCAGTGGCTATGGCCGCCCACGGCACAGCACTTTCTCCAATGAGGTGACGGTTCCACGTATAAACTAATAGCCATGCTAGGGTGTCAGTTGACATGCACGGCTATTGGTTTAGAGGTGGAAACGTCACCTCATTAAAGAAAGAGCTGGGCCGTGGCCTTACAGATAGGGTGAGTTTAACATAGTTTTTTTTTAGGAAAACCATTGTCTCCTTTGGGACTTAATGAAAAGTTGGAGTTGGCATTATTTTTGTAGTAATATATGTACTGTTGGTCATATATGGTGTTTTCCTGAACTAAAACACTGCACAATATTTGATTGTTCTATTAATAGATGCTTAAATAAATAATTTCTGTTTTCTGTTTATTTTTTTAAGAAAATGTGGGAGTATGCCTTGCCTTAGCAATTCCACCTTAAAAACCGGCTAATGCAAGGGTTTGCAATGTGTCTTAGAAATTGTGAATAGGTTGCTTCTTTAAAATAGTATGTAAGTAATGTAGACACTTTGTATTTATCAACAGACTAATCAGTCTAATAAACCATTCAATAATCACAAGAGAATTTAACTGTTTCCACCTTTAACATTATGTATGCTGTGTGCAGCATACTTAAGTGAAGGTGTGGAGGATGATATAATACCTCGCCGGAAGAACTCCCAACTGCATTGGTGGAGGAGCAAAATGCACATGGTGACTCATTGGTACTGCAGCGGTATATAGTGGGAGATTAGCGTGAACGTTTGGGCGCTCCATTTTTAAATGCCAGACAAAGCTGTGTGATACAATTTCATTTTCGCTCTAGATTGTTGTTAATGTTGTAAAGCCTGGGTTGTGCCAGACTTAGAAGAAGTCTAAGAATCATACAGACACCTTCTGATACTATTTACGTGATATCAATTGCTACATAGTAAACAAATAGCTTAACATGCAGTGGAGTGTGGGTGTTGTATAATTTAGCTCTAACACTAGAGCGACATTGATATCTTTTGACAACAACGCCAGAAAATCTTATATATATTATTAAGTATCTGTTTAAACTCACAAGTAAGCTGATATAATTATGAATTTATACCTAAAAGCAGAAAGATAACGTAAAAGATACTTTAAGTAACCCTATAGAAAGATACAGTTACAAAAGGAAAAAAGTCTTTTACAACCATTGAGGGTATTGCATTTCTGTTAAATAACGTGTTTTACAGATTGAGCATTTCTAAATGCAGTTATAACTTTATATGTTATTGAATATCTGACCAGACTCTTACGCCTAGATTTAGAGATCTGCGGCCAAAGGTGTGCGTTATCTACGCTGGCTTTTTTCTGGCCGCACCTTTTAAATACCGCTGGTATTTAGAGTTTACAGAATGGCTGCGTTAGGCTCCAAAAAAGGAGCGTATAGCATATTTACCGCAACTTCAACTCTCGATACCAGCGGTGCTTACGGACGCGGCCAGCTTCAAAAACGTGCTCGTGCACGATTCCCCCATAGAAAACAATGGGGCTGTTTGAGCTGAAAAAAAACCTAACACCTGCAAAAAAGCCGCGTTCAGCTCCTAACGCAGCCCCATTGTTTGCTATGGGGAAACACTTCCTACGTCTGCACCTAACACTCTAACATGTACCCCGAGTCTAAACACCCCTAACCTTACACTTATTAACCCCTATTCTGCCGCCCCCGCTATCGCTGACCCCTGCATATTTTTTTAACCCCTAATCTGCCGCTCCGTAAGCCACCGCTACTTACATTATCCCTATGTACCCCTAATCTGCTGCCCCTAACACCGCCGACCCCTATAGTATATTTATCAACCCCTAATCTGCCCCCCACAACGTCGCCTCCACCTGCCTACACTTATTAACCCCTAATCTGCCGAGCGGACTGCACCGCTATTATAATAAAGTTATTAACCCCTAATCCGCCTCACTCCCGCCTCAATAACCCTATAATAAATAGTATTAACCCCTAATCTGCCCTCCCTAACATCGCCGACACCTAACTTCAAACATTAACCCCTAATCTGCCGACTGGAGCTCACCGCTATTCTAATAAATGTATTAACCCCTAAAGCTAAGTCTAACCCTAACACTAACACCCCCCTAAGTTAAATATAATTTAAATCTAACAAAATAAATTAACTCTTATTAAATAAATTATTCCTATTTAAAGCTAAAAACTTACCTGTAAAATAAATCCTAATATAGCTACAATATAAATTATAATTATATTGTAGCTATTTTAGGATTTATATTTATTTTACAGGTAACTTTGTATTTATTTTAACCAGGTACAATAGCTATTAAATAGTTAAGAACTATTTAATAGCTAAAATAGTTAAAATAATTACAAATTTACCTGTAAAATAAATCCTAACCTAAGTTACAATTAAACCTAACACTACACTATCAATAAATAAATTAAATAAAATACCTACAATTACCTACAATTAAACCTAACACTACACTATCAATAAATGAATTAAATACAATACCTACAAATAACTACAATTAAATAAACTAACTAAAGTACAAAAAATAAAAAAGAACTAAGTTACAAAAAATAAAAAAATATTTACAAACATTAGAAAAATATTACAACAATTTTAAACTAATTACACCTACTCTAAGCCCCATAATAAAATAACAAAGCCCCCCAAAATAAAAAAATGCCCTACCCTATTCTAAATTACAAAAGTTCAAAGCTCTTTTACCTTACCAGCCCTGAACAGGGCCCTTTGCGGGGCATGCCCCAAGAAATTCAGCTCTTTTGCCTGTAAAAAAACACATACAATAACCCCCCCCAACATTACAACCCACCACCCACATACCCCTAATCTAACCCAAACCCCCCTTAAATAAACATAGAAACATAGAAACATAGATATTGACGGCAGATAAGAGCCATAGGCCCAGCAAGTCTGCCCGACCTTACCTAACAGTATAAACTTATCTAGTTCGTAGGATAGCCTTATACTTGTCCCATGCATTTTTAAAGTCCCCCACAGTGTTTGTTGCTACTACCTCTTGAGGAAGTTTATTCCATAAATCAATCACTCTTTCTGTAAAGAAGTGCTTCCTCAAATTACTCCTGAATCTACTACCCTTTAGCTTGAGCTCATGACCCCTTGTTCTTGAATTTTCCATTTTATGTAAAATACCCACAGCCTCAGTTTTACTAAACCCTTTAATGTACTTGAAAGTTGCTATCATATCACCTCTTTCCCTTCTCTCCTCTAAGCTATACATATTTAGGTCATTGAGCCTATCCTGGTAAGTTTTATTTTTTAGACCATGTACCATTTTGGTAGCCCTCCTTTGCACAGATTCAAGTTTGTTAATATCCTTCTGAAGATATGGCCTCCAGAACTGCACGCAATACTCAAGATGAGGCCTAACTAATGATCTATAAAGTGGCATAAGAACCTTACTATTTCTGCTGCAAATACCTCTACCAATACAGCCAAGCATTCTGCTAGCCTTACTCGCTGCATTACTACATTGTTTACTAAGTTTTAAATCATCTGAAATAATAATTCCCAAGTCCTGTTCCTCGTCTGTAACAGTCAGTAAAGTGTCATTGAGTCTGTAATTAACATTTGGATTTTTCTTCCCTAAATGCATTATTTTACACTTTGCTGTGTTAAACTTTAGATCCCAGTCGTTTGTCCAATCCTCCAATTGTTGTATATCACTTCTCATTTTGTCTACCCCCCCTGGAACATCCACTCTGTTGCAAATTTTTGTATCATCTGCAAAGAGACATACTTTCCCCTGTAGCCCTTTGCTGATATTGCAGATAAATATGTTAAACAAAACAGGCCCCAGAACTGACCCCTGAGGAACACCACTAGTAACAGCCCCCTCTGCTGAATGAACTCCATTTACTAAGACACTTTGTTTTCTGTCCTTAAGCCAGCATTCCACCCAGTTCACAATTTTTGAATCTAGACCAAGGAGATATAGTTTGTGAATAAGTTTATTGTGTGGGACGGTGTCAAATGCTTTGCTGAAATCTAGATATGCTACATCAACTGCTCCTCCCTTGTCTAATACTTTTGTTACATAATCAAAGAAGTCAATTAGATTAGTCTGACATGATCTCCCTGAAGTAAAACCATGCTGATTTTGGTCCTCTAAATTGTTTGTCTTTATGTAAGTCATAATTCTTTCTTTTAAGAGGCTTTCCATTAATTTCCCTACTACTGAAGTTAAACTAACTGGCCTGTAGTTGCCAGATTCTTCTCTACTGCCCTTTTTATGAAGAGACCTAACACTAAGCCCCTGAAGATCTTCCTACCTTATCTTCACCTCACCGGGTATCACCGATCAGCCAATAGAATGCGAGCTGAATCTGATTGGCTGATCGGATCAGCCAATCGGATTGAACTTGATTCTGATTGGCTGATTCCATCAGCCAATCAGAATTGTCCTACGTTAATTCCAATTGGATGATAGAATCCTATCAGCCAATCGGAATTCGAGGGACGCCATCTTGGATGACGTCCCTTAAAGGAACGTCATTCTTCAGTTGGACGTCGTCGGAAGAAGATTGATCCGCGCTGGAGGTCTTCACGATGGAGCCGTTCCTCATCGGATGAAGATAGAAGATGCCGCTTGGATCAAGATGGTTGCCGGTCTGGATCGCCTCTTCTTCCCGGATAGGATGAAGACTTTGGAGCCTCTTCTGGACCTCTTCAGCCGCAGGATTATGGATCGCCAGTTCCCGCTTGGGTTGGATGAAGATTTTGGAGCCAGGACCGATCGGTGATACCCGGTGAGGTGAAGATAAGGTAGGAAGATCTTCAGGGGCTAAAGTGTTAGGTTTATTTAAGGGGGGTTTGGGTTAGATTAGGGGTATGTTGGTGGTGGGTTGTAATGTGTGGGGGGGTATTGTATGTGTTTTTTTACAGGCAAAAGAGCTGAATTTCTTGGGGCATGCCCCGCAAAGGGCCCTGTTCAGGGCTGGTAAGGTAAAAGAGCTTTGAACTTTTGTAATTTAGAATAGGGTAGGGCATTTTTTTATTTTGGGGGGCTTTGTTATTTTATTATGGGGCTTAGAGTAGGTGTAATTAGTTTAAAATTGTTGTAATATTTTTCTAATGTTTGTAAATATTTTTTTATTTTTTGTAACTTAGTTCTTTTTTATTTTTTGTACTTTAGTTAGTTTATTTAATTGTAGTTATTTGTAGGTATTGTATTTAATTCATTTATTGATAGTGTAGTGTTAGGTTTAATTGTAGGTAATTGTAGGTATTTTATTTAATTTATTTATTGATAGTGTAGTGTTAGGTTTAATTGTAACTTAGGTTAGGATTTATTTTACAGGTAAATTTGTAATTATTTTAACTATTTTAGCTATTAAATAGTTCTTAACTATTTAATAGCTATTGTACCTGTTTAAAATAAATACAAAGTTACCTGTAAAATAAATATAAATCCTAAAATAGCTATAATATAATTATAATTTATATTGTAGCTATATTAGGATTTATTTTACAGGTAAGTATTTAGCTTTAAATAGGAATAATTTATTTAATAAGAGTTAATTTATTTCGTTAGATTTAAATTATATTTAACTTAGGGGGGTGTTAGTGTTAGGGTTAGACTTAGCTTTAGGGGTTAATACATTTATTAGAATAGCGGTGAGCTCCAGTCGGCAGATTAGGGGTTAATGTTTGAAGTTAGGTGTCGGCGATGTTAGGGAGGGCAGATTAGGGGTTAATACTATTTATTATAGGGTTATTGAGGCAGGAGTGAGGCGGATTAGGGGTTAATAACTTTATTATAATAGCGGTGCGGTCTGCTCGGCAGATTAGGGGTTAATAAGTGTAGGCAGGTGGAGGCGACGTTGTGGGGGGCAGGTTAGGGGTTAATAGATATAATATAGGGGTCGGCGGTGTTAGGGGCAGCAGATTAGGGGTACATAAGTATAACGTAGGTGGCGGTCGGCAGATTAGGGGTACATAGGTAGTTTATGGGTGTTAGTGTACTTTAGAGCACAGTAGTTAAGAGCTTTATAAACCGGCGTTAGCCCAACTACTGACTTTTTTCTGCGGCTGGAGTTTTGTTGTTAGATTTCTAACGCTCACTTCCGCCAAGACTCTAAATACCGGCGTTAGAAAGATCCCATTGAAAAAATAGGATACGCAATTGACGTAGGGGGATCTGCGGTATGGAAAAGTCGCGGCTGGAAAGTGAGCGTTAGACCCTTTATGACTGACTCCAAATACCAGAGGGCGGTAAAAACCAGCGTTAGGAGCCTCTAACGCTGGTTTTGACGGCTACCGCCCAACTCTAAATCTAGGCCATAGTGATTTGATATAATCACGATATAACACATATAAAAAAGAAAAAAGCCTTTTATAACCATTGAAGATATTGCATTTTTGTTAAAAATAAATGCAGAGACAACTTTATATGTTATTGAGTATCTGACCAGACTCACAGTGATAGGAGACAATTATGATACAACATACATAAATAAGGGGACAATGCAATAGATACTTGAAGCAACCCTATATTGTGATATAGCTATATATGGAATAAACTATTTACAAACATTTAGGGTACTGTAAAAAATGTACAAGTGCTTTGCAGAGCTAGCATTTACACATGAATTGATAGCTGGTACAACTGGCTGAACATACAGGCAAATTAATAGAAGTCAATGCAGTACTTTCTTAATTTATTATTATTATTATTATCGGTTATTTGTAGAGCGCCAACAGATTCTGCAGCGTTATTAACAAAGGCGGAGTACAAAAAAACAGTTATAGGGATCAAATGGGTAGAGGGCCCTGCCAAGAGTTGCACTGTTGTAGTCAGCTCTTGAGAAGGTGATCAACAAACAGCTGGACTCTTAAGCTTACATGCTAGGGGGTTCAGGGGATAGCAATGGAGGAGAGGAACTGGTATAAAGAAAGGTTAGAATAGGTTGTATGCATCCCTGAACAGTAGAGTCTTTAGGGAGCACTTGAAGCTTTTAAAACTAGAAGAGAGTCTTGTGGAGCGAGGCAGAGAGTTCCACAAGATGGGAGCCAGTCTGGAGAAGTAATGTAAACGGGAGTGTGATGAGGTGACAAGAGAGGAGGAGAGTAGGAGGTCGTGAGCAGATCGAAGGGGACGGGAGGGGGAGTATCTGGAGACAAGGTCTGAGATATAGGGGGGAGCAGTGCAGTTGAGGGCTTTGTATATCAGAGTGAGAATTTTGTGTTTGATCCTAGAGGCAAGAGGAAGCCAGTGAAGAGATTGGCAGAGAGATGCAGCAGATGAAGAGCGACTTGTAAGGAAGATGAGTCTGGCAGAGGCATTCATTAAGGATTGTAAAGGAGCTAGGCGGTAGGTGGGGAGACCAGAGAGGACAGAGTTGCAGTAATCTATTTTTTTTTCTAGTTTTTCGAGACGCTTTGATGCAAGAGGGAGGAGGGAAATAGGGCGGTAGTTGGATGGGGAGGTAGGATCAAGGGAAGGTTTTCTGAGGATAGGTGTGACTAGTGCATCTTTCAGCGATGAGGGAAATATACCGGCGCTGAAGGAGATGTTGAAAGTGTGTGTGAGTATAGGGGTAAGGGTGGCAGAGAGGGAGGGGAGTAGCTGTGAGGGGATAGGGTCAAGGGGACAGGCAGTGAGGTGAGAGTGCAGTATAAGTGCCGAAACTTCTTCCTCAGTAACAGGGGAGAATGAGCTAAGTTTAAGGTTATGTGGGTTGTGGTTGATTGAGAGCATTTGAGGGGGTGAGAGAATAGAATTATTTTGAGAGCTGATTTCATTTCTGATGGAGTTGATTTTGTTATTGAAGTGGTTGGCAAAGTCGTGAGCTGACAGAGAAGTTGTATTAGGAGGTGGGTGAGGGCGGAGAAGAGTATTGAAAGTGGAGAACAAACATTTTGGGTTTGAAGAAAGATTAGAGATAAGAGTAGAGAAGTAGTGTTGCTTATGGAAATTAAGGGCAGAGTAGTAGGAGTTCAAGATAAATTGTAACGTTGAAAATCAGCTGAACTCCTAGATTTTCTCCAGTGCCACTCAGCAGTACGGGAACATCTGTCTAGGTATCGTGTCAGAGGAGTATGCCACTGCTGAGGATGAGTGTTTGATTTCTGAGCTATGGTAAGAGGGGCGAGATTGTCAAGGATGGATGTAAGGGTGGAATTATAGTGGTAGATAGATTGGTCAGGGCATGAAAAGGAGGAGAAGGATGAGAGGAGAGGTTTGAGGGAATTAGAAAGCTGTTGTTGATCTAATGACGTAATGCTTCTGTAAAGTTTGGTGTGAGGAGAAAAAGGAGGGAGAGTTGTAGGGAGGGATGATATGTTGCAAGTAAGGAGATGGTGGTCAGAAAGAGGAAAGGGGGAGTTTGTGAAGTTTGAGAGGGTGCATCGATAGCTAAAGATCAGGTCAAGGGAGTGACCATCTTTGTGAGTGGGAGAATCAGTCCATTGTGACAATCCAAAAGAGGAAGTGAGTTGCAGAAGTTGTTTTGCAGAGGAGGCAGTGGGATTGTCAAGAGGGATGTTGAAGTCACCAAGAATGAGGGAAGGGGTGTCTGAGGAAAGGAAATAAGGTAGCCATGCAGCCAAGTGATCTAGAAATTGAGTTGAGGAGCCAGGAGGAAGGTATATAACTGCAACACGTATAGAAAGAGGAGAGAATAAGCGAATCATGTGGGTTTCGAATGAGTAAAATGTGAGGGAAGAGATGGGATGTATTTGTTGAAAGGTGCAACAAGAGGAAAGTAAAATACCTACACCACCTTCTTGTCTATTACCAGACCTAGGAGTGTGGCTGAAGTGGAGACCCCCATGTGATAGAGCAGCAGTGGATGCTGTGTCTAGGGGAGAGAGCCAGGTTTCTGTTAGGGCCAGAAGGTTGAGGGAGTGGGAGATAAAGAGGTCATGTATAGAAGTGAGTTTGTTGCAAACAGAGCAAGAGTTCCAAAGTGCACAAGTGAAAGGGGAAGTGGCTTTTGATGCAAGAGGAATGTGAGTAAGGTTGTTAGAGTTTTGTTTTTTGAGTCTGTGGGATGGTATACATGGATGTGCACGGCTAGGCAGTTGTTTTGGGACCAGGATTAGGCGAGATGTCACCAGCACCAGTAGAAGCAAGAGGGATAGTGACATAAGATGAGATACAGATTTGCAGTAGTGAGACTGCTTTTGAGACAAGGTGCAGGGGGGAGAGAGAGTGTTTAGGAATAGGTAAAGTTCATGAGTACAAAAGTAATGTGAGTTTAAGAGAGATGGGCTAATGAACAGTGCAGGTGGAGAGGGAGAAGGAGTAATTGAATAAAGTAGTTTGTTATAGAGACAAAAGGCAGCAAAAAGGAATAAGATATTAGGCATTTTTACAAAAGAGGGAACCAGTTAAACATATAAGACACAGTATTACAGTAGCAATTGCATTTGAAAACAGTAAGTTATATCAAACATAATATTACAAAAGTACCTGGCTTTTTTTGCCCCTTGCCCAATCCTTGTTCAATTCATGTATAATTCTATTGCTAGTGAATCACTTATAAAATGTTCACTTAGAAAATGTGAACATATGTTATAGCAATGCACATCACTGTGCAATGCACATCTCAGACTGGTGTGAAATATATGCAGGGAGGGCAGTCAACTGAGTCCACTAAATTTAGTTGATTGCTAATCAAAGACAATTCATTGAACCAAAGAGTTTGAATGGTGCAAGCACATAATACACTGGAAATACTATACATATTGGAGCACCATTTCAGTATACTCAAAACGGCTTTTTTATATCTAGACCAGCATGAACATCTTAAAAAAATGTAAGGTTTAACATTAAAGGCTATTCAGATTATTCAGTCATTTAGGAGACACCCACACCTGCACAAAAGTCCAACAGGAGATTATATCATTCCAATTCATTAAATAGTCACTGAAAAGGCAAAAAGAGAGTGAAGATGGGGGAATTACACTGCATCATATACAGTGTATGTTTGATGTGGTGACTCGATTAAGTGCATGCACCCTGAGGGAATTTTCAGTGAGACAGCTGTTTCCACGTCATCGGAAGTGACAAAATTGGCTAATCTGCGGAGATGACTGATCTGGCAGGACACCTGTAGTGTGAATTGCTTAACGGATCCTTGGCATGCCTGGGAAGGGCTGTTTACATACCGGAGGATTTTGGATGACCCGGAACTAGCTTGGATACTGGTGGAGTTAGGGATGCCCTGACTGCTGTCTCCATGGATGCCTTCCTATTTTCCCTTAGATGCTCCTGAGTGGTAAGAGCCCTCTTTCCTAGATGGATGTTTTGGATCTACAAGTTTGTTGTGAACTAAGCAACCATACTTATATGGCCACCTTTGCTATTGCAGCCTTGAAGAACTTAAAGTATTTTGGTGCATCTTACTTTGTGTTGCAAGTAGCCAGGTTCTTTTAGGGACATTTTGTAGGTTTATATAGGATGATTTAATGGCATGTTTTGATATTTTTGTTATAAATATATTTGTTGCTTGGAGCCACATTGTGTGTCTTTTTTCATGGTTTTTTTTTTTTTATATTTGTTATTTTTATTAATAAAATATTAGTCAAAATACATCATCCATTAGACAATTCAATTTTACATACATATATAGTAGGTTGAGTTTGTCTCTTCCTTTTTAAAGTCTTCATTATCTGAGGAATGTTTAAGGTCATTCGGAGTTGAATTCAAACAGCTGGTAAGGTCTGTAGGTAAGGCACTCCGGTCCCTTGTTACATAGTGCTTGGATGTATAAAATAATCATATCAAAAATAACAATCCAACAAATTAATACAAATAAAGTAACAACAATATAACTTAGGAAAGTTTTCTTCCGCTTCTCTATCAGTACTGCTAAAGGAAAATATAAAGAAAAGAAAAACATTGCTCACCTACAACAAGTGTCATGGGTTGTCATGGCGGTCCGGCACTCCCCAGCTTCTAGGGTGTAGGTCATCGATTAGTAAAACCATCCGATGACTGGTAGTGAGATATGTATGGCATATTTATGATTTAAAGGGTAGAGATGGACTGTCTTATAAGTAGTCTTGCCATAAGAAACTAGCGTCTAGAATGGTTTGTATTTTGTTACGGCACATGTAACCGTATTTTTCTAGGGAGAACTGTTCCTCTACCTCCTCTATCCACATGGATTTGTTTAATATGATAGGTTTTTTCCAATGTCTAGCTATCAGTTTTCTAGCACTGTTAAGGCCTATTTGTAGGACTAGAGTCTTCAGACGACATGGTATCTTTGGTAAATCATTTAATAGGGCTAAACTCGGTGTTAGTTGAAAGTTGGCTACAATACATTGTTTATAATAAGTTTCAACTGTGTCCCATAGTGGGCGTATTTTGGGGCAATGCCACCACATATGTACGACATTGCCATGGGCTCCACAACCTCTCCAGCATGAGCCTGAGGTACCGGGGTATATGTTAGCTATCCTCGATGGGGTGAGATACCATCGAAGCAGTATTTTAAAATTTAATTCTAGTATCGATGTGGAGGTTGAGGACTTTTTAACTGATAGGAATATTTTGTTCCAATTTTCTATGTCTAGATTTAGTGCGAGATCTACGTTCCATTTAGTGGTAAATGGTGGTAATGTGTCTGAAGTGGTACTGATAAGGATCTTACGTGATAGGGAGAGTGTTCCTTTTGGGACCATCCCATTAAGGCAGAGATGTTCAAAGGCTGTAGGTCTTCTCAGTAGGTCTGTTTTGTAGGGAGACGTATGTATGTAGTGGTGTAATTGGGCGTATTTTAGCCACTTGGAAAATCTTCCTTCAGCTATATCCATTAGTTTGTCTCTTTCTAATAATTTTTCTGTTTCTGTAAATTTGAATAGAGGAATGGTATAGTCCCATTCGATTAGTCTTTGAAATCCTTTGTCTAAACCCCCTACCATTTCTGCATTTAGGACAACTGGGAAGAGGGGTGATCTGTATGTAGATATGTGGTGTTTAGTGGCTATTATATGATCTCAACTTCTGAATAGCTGTTTGTGGATTTCAAGGTGATTACATTGGGGGGGTCTAAGGTCTTTAGATACCCAGCAGAGAGCATGAACCTGGGGAGCTTTTAGGATGTGTGAGTCTATTGTAACCCATGCTTTGTATTCTTGTGTATTGTGCCAATCCAGGATCCTCTGTAGCGTAACCGCTTGGTAATATTCCTCAATCTTGGGTAGGCCTAGCCCACCATTTAGATTGGATCTGTACATCGTGTTTTTGTTGATTCTTGGTCTACACTTATTCCACACGAATGTGTTAAGGGTTTTCTGGACCCTATTTAGGTATGAGAGCGGGAGGTGTAGTGGGAGAGTTTGTAGAATATAAAGGATCCTAGGCAGTGTCGTCATTTTTATAGGTTGGATCCTACCCCACCAGGATATTGGTTTGTTCGTCCATGTTTTAAGGTCCCGTTTTGTGTTGAGTAAGAGTGCGGTGTAGTTTTTGTCAAATAGTGTTGCCTGATTCGGTGAAAGATAGATCCCTAAGTACTTGATTGTATCTGTTTTGAGTCGTAGTGGGCAGACCGACGATAGGGCTTTAAATTTGGTATCAGATAAATTAATGTTCAGGATCTCAGATTTCTGTTTATTGACTAGGAAGCTAGTGTATGTCCCAAACTCGTCCAGCTCAGACATAATCTCCGGGATGGACGTGGATGGGGATGAGACTGTGAAAAGCACGTCGTCCGCATATAGTGCTATTATGTAATTTTGTTGGTCAATCTCTATTCCCTTAATATGTTGGTTCATGCGTATTCACGATGCAAACACTTCCATCATTAAGATGAAGAGAATCGGGGATAGGGGGCACCCCTGACGTGTGCCATTCTGAATTGGGAAGGTCTCTGATAAAATTTGGTTGACTTTCACTTTAGCATTTGGGTGGGAATATAGGCTGAATATTCTATTTATGATTTTGGGGCCAAATCCTATATTTTTTAGGAGTAATGTTAGAAATTGCCAATTAGTTCGATCGAATGCCTTTTCGGCGTCTATGGCTATGAGTACTGATTCGATGTTTTGATATTTTGAATACTCTATTAGTGTTAAGGCTCTAAGGGTATTATCTCTTGCCTCTCGGCCAGGTACAAAACCTACTTGGTCAGTATGAATGATGTCGGTGAGAACTGAGTTTAGGCGATTTGCTATAATTTTCCCTAGTATCTTTATGTCAACGTTTAATAGTGAGATTGGTCTATAGCTAGCTGGTTCGTCGCTTGGTTTGTCGGGTTTTAAAATTACTGTAATGTATGCCGCCAAAGAGTCTTTCGTAAGGTTACTATTTTCGTCAAGGGCCTCAAAGTGTTTTAGCAAATGAGGGGCTAAGATCTCTCTGAAAGTCTTGTAGTATAGGTTAGTTAAGCCGTCTGGTCCTGGGCTTTTTCCTGTGGGTAGATCCTTAATGACTTTCAGAATTTCTGTCAATGTTATGGGTTTTTCTAGTTCTGATGTTTGTGTTTGTGTTAGTTTAGGAAGGTTGGCCGATTGGATATAATTTATCATCTTTTGTGTATGTGTTGGGGTGGTGTTAATCTCAAGATTATATAGTTGTTTGTAAAAATCCCTAAAGTGTGCAGCAATTGCTTTACTGTCCTGTATAGGTTTCCCTTGGGGGGTCTTAAGGCTATGAATGTGTGTCATATAAGCTCTATCTTTAAGTGTGTTGGCTAACAACCTGCCTGGTCGGTTCCCTTCATAAAGGTATTTCTTTCTAAGTTGTAGGGCTTTTCTCTGGACCTCAGTATAGAGCAATGTGTTAAGCTCTTTTCTGATATTCGTCAATTTGCTGAGAATAGTTCCATCTTGAGGCCTCTATGACTGAGTTCTAGTGCATGTAGTTCTGCTGTCAGGGAGTTTAAATGGGTATCATACTGTTTTTTGAGGTAGGCTTTATGTTTGATACATTCGCCCCTGAAAACTGTCTTGTGGGCCTCCCACACATAAAGAGGGTGAGTTTCTGGTATGGCGTTGGTATTAAAGTACTCTGTTAAGGTTGTCGTTAGTTTTTGTGTGGTAGGGGGGTGATGCAGGAGGTATGTGTCTAGTCTCCATATAAATGGGTGTATGGGTGAGTCTGGCCAAGTTAGTTCCATTGTTATCATTGAGTGATCAGACCAGGTTGTCGGGATGATATCTGAGTCGCGTTACAGAGAGAGGTGTGTCTGGTCCATGTAGAGATGGTCTATTCTAGAGTACATTGCCCATGGATGAGAATAGAAAGAAAAGTTCCGTTGTAATGGGTGTTGCAGTCTCCAAGTGTCAACTAGGCATAGATGTTTAATGCATTTAAAGATAGAGTGTGGGGGTCTCTGTGAGATTTTGGTGTTATTTGATGTTGTATCCATGGCAGGGTTTAAAGTGGCATTCAGATCTCCTCCTAAGATAAGGCATCCCCTGCATGTCTCCTGTACCATAGTCTTCAATTTGTTATAGAATCTAGTCTTATTTGTACTGGGGGCGTATATATTAACTAGGGTTATAGGTCTATTGTACAAAAGGCCCACTAAAATGAGAATTCTACCCTCTATGTCTTGTTTAGTATTTAGCGGTTTGAAGGGAAGAGAGCGGTGTATAAGGATCCCTACTCCATTCTTTTTCTTGTCGTTGGAGTTGAAAAAGCTAAGCGGAAAGTTTCTATTCTGAAATTTGGGTTCCATAAGTCTGGGGAAGTGTGTTTCTTGTATGAATGCAATGGAGCTTTTTTGCTTGGTGAACCATTGTAATGCGACTGATCTCTTTGTGGGAGAGTTTAGACCTTTAGCATTTTGAGAGGTTATTAATATTGGTCTATGTGCCATGTGTGTCTTTGGTGTATGAATGCTGTTCTGAGGTATGGGGTGCCATATTCCTTACCGTATAATGTTGGTGAGGTACATCTGAGGCGTCCGCCATTCTGATATGTAGTGTATACTTTTGGGTGCGTGAGGGAGTGCCGGAGTCGCCACCACCACCATATGTTGACCTGTAAAGCTGTACACAGTTCTGAAGGTACTGAAATATAAGAAATCATCAACAATATGAGTATCTCAAGAGGCCGTAGGTACATATATCTCTTTTGAAGTGACAGATGAGCAGTAAAGAGGGATAGGTCGGAAGAGAGGGAGGAGATAGGGAAGCTACAAAAAGAAAAAACCAGGAACAATACAAACAATAACTGGCCTAAGATCAGGGTAAACATCCCTGACCCTAGTAATGAAAATATGGAGGAAAGGTAGTAACACAGTATTACCACTGACATTTCCCCTTGTTCATGTTTAGTCAATATATGAAGGGGGGGTATTTAAGATCGTTGGTGTGAAGTCATATCATCTTGTGGGTGTCTGAGTATTAAAACAATTCAGAAAGTGAACAGGGTAGTCCAGACAAATCTGAGACTGGGAAAGTAAGCTTAGAGTTCCATGGTTATTCTCAGGTTCTCAAGTTGGGTCTGAGGTCGAGGTCTGAGGGTCGCAGGATGTTGAGTGCGTTGTTTTACGTTTCCTACTAACTGTGGTCCATCTTTGGCGTTGAATTTTTGGTATGGGGTATGTTGTTGTTGCTTGAGTTTCTTCTGCTTGATCCGGCGGTTGTGGAATTTGTCTTGGTAGAGGGATGTTTAGTTGAGTGCAGAAAGAGTCTAAGTCTTCCAGATCTTTATAGGTAGCTTCTTTGTTTTCCTTGATTACTCTTATGGAGAAGGGGAATCCCCACCTATAGGGTATGTTGTGATCTTGTAGATGCGTTGTAAGGAATTTGACTTCTCTTCGTTTGGAGAGGGTTAACGGACTTAGGTCCGCAAATATTTGTATCTTGTCGCCGTCTTTACTTATAGGTGCCTTCTTTCTGGCTGCGATCAGTATTAGTTCTTTGTCTTTAAAATTGTGACAGCGCAAAATAACGTCTCTTGGCGGAGCTTTGGGCGGAGGTTTAGGTTTTAAAGCTCTATGCATTCTATCTATGGAGATGTTGGAGCCTTCATTCTTGTCTAATAAGTAACTAAAGAGATCTTGAACATATTGCGGAAGTGCCACCGTTGTGATGCTTTCTGGTATTCCCCTTATTCTTAAGTTTTGGCGTCTGCCACGATTGTCCAGATCTTCTATTTGCATCTGCATTTGTTTTATTTCATTATTTTGGTGTTGAATCTGTAAGCTTTGCAAGTTGATTGGTTCAGAGATCTCTTCAGCATGCCCTTCTAATTGTAGCACTCTGTTGCCTAAATCTCTGATGTCCCTTTTAACCTCAGTTAAACTGTCTCTTATAAGCTGACTGACCTGGTTCATGAATGTTGTGAAGTCCTCTTTTGTGGGGAGAGAACTCAGGTCTGCCTTTGTTAAAGGGAGGTTAGATTCAGTTGGGATGGTGTCAGTGTCCTCTTCTTGCATGTCACTATCTGACTGTGTATTGTTGGAAGGCACTGAAGTGGTCGTGTCTACCGTTTTGAAATATGAGTTAAGCTTGGATGCTGAGGTAGTTGGTGTCTTTGTCTCTTTGTCACTTTTGGTAGGACGTCTGGACGCCATAGTTGTAGTTTATAAGAAGTGGAATGTCTGCCGAAGCCAGTCAGGGGCTTGTTGTGTTTTGTCGGCACCTCTTTATGCGTTTACACTGCTAAGGTATGGGGTTATGCAGCTGTCCCCTCTGTGGGTTGTGTATCAAGGAAGGTTAATATACTAGGAAGCTGCAGGTGTTAATTAAGGCCTGCTTATCTTAGAATAGGGCTGTAACGTGTTATTCTTAAAGGCCCTGTTATGACCGTGTTTTAAGTGTTATAGATTTGTTTGTTAACCCGCTGCTTATAATGTGGGTCTTAGTTGTCAGTGGCAATGAAGTGCTTACCCCAACCTGCTTGGTAATAATGTCTCTGCTGTTTCTCTGGGGCCGTAAGCCTGGTGAGTACTGCGTGTTGTTCCGGTAAGCTTACTGGGAGTCCCCGTTGGTATCTAGCGTCGGCTGGGGTCTTTACTTGTGTCGTGACAGGTTCCGGAAGGGTAGCTCTTTTGTGAGCTTGCTGTATTAGGTTGGTCGTGGTGCTGGTCGATGGTTCCCTGTGGCGCAGTTAATTTAAGATGGCGCCGGATCTTTTCTGGGAGCGCGGGTGTTAGGATTATTTTCTGCTGACCACTGCATTCCCCGCTCCTTCACTGTAGCTGACGTTGCTCCTGGAGGTCTCAGTCCCCTTCATGTGTCTTTTAGAGTTTCCCGATGGTTATTTAGCCCTTCATTTATGCTTTAAGGGGAAAGACTGCACGGAGCTTCGTTATTTTGCAGCCATACTGGTTCACGGCTGGCTCCGCCTCCTCATGTATTTTTTTTTATTTAGCTTTAGTGATGGTTTACTAGACTTTTGGAGCCCTTATTTTTACCCACTTCCTTTAACAATATTTGAATTTCACTTTTCTAGTAGGCACCAGCTGCTTACTATATTATCTATTTTTGGGAAGATTATTTAAGGAGCAATTCTCTATTTTGTTTTGTTT
Source organism: Bombina bombina (assembly GCF_027579735.1). Classification (NCBI taxonomy): domain Eukaryota; kingdom Metazoa; phylum Chordata; class Amphibia; order Anura; family Bombinatoridae; genus Bombina; species Bombina bombina. The sequence goes on along the minus strand of NC_069504.1, from coordinate 848,896,982 downwards.
ATCAAAATGTTCCATTCTTTTTTTTTTTACAGGGAGCTCACACAAGATGTCCCGAAGCCTTCTTGGTTGTCATGTTGTCTTGGAACACCACGACTTGTCACTTCTGTCACTGTACATGCTGCCTCAGGATTGTCAGTTCTAGGGAAAAACCAGGGTATGTATGCAGATGTTGCCACACACTGGGGATCTTGAGTGTGGGTGGACGTTAATTTGACATTGATGTTTTTTGTGCTAGATCCTGCTGTGCATGTCACAATACATTGTGAGGGTAAGAAAGTGACATCAAGAACTGTAAGAGGTCGTAACCCTGAGTTTGATCTGAAAGGAGTGTTCTACCGCAAACGAGAGCAGCGACCTATTGTTGTACAGGTAGAGCTAAGATCATCACTCCTCTAACATATCCTTAAACTCCTCTGCTAAGTCACTGTCCTTACAACCCCTGTTATCATGATTTATAGGCTCTTGAAAGAAACCCCTTGCTTCACAATATGTTTAAAATTATGCATTACCCTTATCTTCCCTCTCCACACACTCACTTTCTTTACAAATCCTTTTTTCACTATCATAATCCTTTAATCAAAATTGCTCTCCTCATAACCCCTCTACTCTTATTCTCTCTCCTTATATCCACTCTCTTCACTACAGTTCTCCTCTTAACCTCTCTCTTTGCCACAGCTCTCTTGATAACTACTCCCCTAACAGTCCCTCTTCTTATAACTGTCCCCTTCCTACCCCCTTTCCTGATAAACCCTCCCTTTTAGCCATCTCTCATGATAATTTCTGTACTTACTACTGCTCTCATCATAATCCTTCTCCTCACTGTGCCTCTCCTAATGTCCCTTCTCCTTACTACAGCTTTCCTCTTGACCTCTCTCTTCATTATAGTTGTCTTGCTAACCCCTCCCCTAGCTGTCCCTCTCCTCATACTGTCTGTCCTTACTACAACTCTCCTTATAATCCTTCTCCTCATAACCCCTCTCCTCACATTACTTCTCCATATAGTCCCTCTCTTTAGAACAGCTCTTATCTCTACAGCTCTGCACGCTGACCCTCTCCTCAACTCCTCTCCTCACAATACTTCTCCTTGTCCTCCTCATCACACTCTCCTCACAAACACTGTCCTCACAACCTCTGTCTTCAAACCATTTCTCTTCACAACTGCTCTCCTCAGATTAATTCTGATAGTCCCTATCTGTAGTACATCTCTCTTCATAACATGTCCACTCACAGCACATCCTCTTACTCACAACCCCTCTCTACAAGATTTTATACTACTCCCCACAAATCTCTTCCCCTTACAACCCTTCCCTTTTATCACAACCACCTACCACCAGTGCCTTTCTTCACTATACTCATATTATTGGGATTTTCTTTCACTTACTCCCATCCTGTTTCACTCATTCACTCATATACTTTCTCTGCTTTGCTTCATTATCATCTGGTTCACTTTTTGTTTTATCCACAACTTTTTTTCATTTTTTATGTCAGCCACTTTTTGTCTCCTCTCTCCCTTTAACTGACTCCCTAGTTCAAACTGGATCTCAGACTTATTCCTTTGCCTCTCTATTTAAATTGTTCCCTTTAAATTTCCTACCAATTGAAAACACTTTCTTGAGCTTTTGTGTCTGTGTTTCAGGTCTGGCAGTCTAACTGTTTACGGGATACTCTCCTGGGCAGTGTGTCTGTCCCCTGCACTGCAGGAGAGATTGATCAGACCTCTGTTCTAAAGATACAGGGCAAAGAAGGAAGATCAGCTGGCTACATCATGATAGAGACTTCTACCAGCTCTGACCTGACCATGCTCTGAGAGTCCTCATATTTATTACTCTGTTCTGTGCACCTTATCTTCATGTTTCTCTGCTACTTACCACTTTTATTTGTTTTATTCTCTTTTTCAGTCATTCTCCAATTACTTCTCTCCTGTCAGTTCCTTTTTCATTTTTTTTTTTTTTTTTACTCATTTTACTTTTTGTCTCTTTTATTTGTCTCTCTTTAATTTTCTCTTCCCCCAATCTTTTTTCTATTTTTTGTTGATAATGTACAATTTTAATTTATACCAACATCTAATTATTTCATATTAAAGAGATATATAACAGTCTGTTTCCTTGTTGCAATTAAAAGGCCATAGCAGCAGTGTGTTATCATTAATATTGCAGTATTTAAATTGTAGCTCCTTTATCTTTTCATTTGAAAAAACTAATTTTGCCTATTATATCTCCACTTATACTGAACATTTCTAAACTTAAGTTCTGGTTCTTTTTATTATAGTCTGTGTGTATTTACACCAGTGTGCTATTCTACTACCCTCAAAACAGTTTTTTAATTGTATATTTATTATTAGCATTCAATATATTATACCAGTATTCAAGGCAGCTATATGAGAGGGCTACATTGTGTACTCGAGTTCTAGGTCCACCTAGAATCCCAAACACTGGGGCCTATCTATCAAGCCCTGAAAGGAGCTTGATGGCCCGTGTTTCTGGTGAGCCTTCAGACTTTCCAGAAACACAAGTTATGGAGCAGCGGTCACAAAGACCGCTGCTCCATAACCCTATCCGCCTGCTCTGAGTAAGATCAGGTTGATTGACACCTCCCTGCTGGCGGCCTAGTCTGCAGAGGGTGGCGTTGCACCAGCAGCTCTTGTCAGCTGCTGGGGCAATGCTGAATACGGAGAGCATTCAGTGATGTCGGATCAGGTCTGCAAGACATTTGTTAAATTGGCCTCACTGTGCGCATCCCACACAACAACATAGATCCCAAGTGTTAGTATAGAATGATTGAAACTTTATTTAAATTTCTTGGTAGCAATCACAAACGTTGTACTAGCTGTGGGCCTATAAAAAAATATCTTCCAAGTCTGACTATGTTTCTCTTATTTCCAAGATCACCTTCAACCAAACCTTTTTGTTATTAATGTTAATTCTGTGCCAAAAACCTTCCCTGTTGGGCACTCCCTAAGGGATTAAATGACACAACGTCATGTTGTGTATAAAATCATAACAGAATAACCTAAATAACGGATTAACCACACACACACAAGATTGGAGGTAAGACCATGTAGGTCATTTATTTAAAGGCACTGAACTTAAAGTGAATGTAAAGTCAAGCTCAATGCTAAACACTGCTTAAAAGCTGACCTTAAAATACTGCCACTTTAATTCATAATTTTTTCAGCAAACCTCTAATTAACTAGTATTTGAGCTTTATTTCATTACGATCGTCATCTCAATCCTCCGCCCGCCATCTTGGATTAATGATTGACATTGTAGGCTCGCTTGTGTCAACCAATAATCCGATCAACCACGGGGGGACCAAACCCCTTTCGGCTACGTCACTCGTATGTAATGCGCCTGTGTTTGGAAGCCGTCACACAGAGCTCTCACGCACGTTCACATTTAGCGCATGCGCTATTACACTTATGGGACTTTTCAGAGCGCTTGGTAAGTACGCAACGCATGCGCTGTGTATAGCAAAGCCGGGAGCGCGCATTGACTTTACGTATACAGTGGGTGGGACTGCTGTATACCTTACAGGGGATTAAATCTGGAAGTTGCGGGTGGGAGGAGCTGCTACCTAAAACGGAGCAAATTTGGTAATAAAAATATAACCTTTACTTTGTTTTTTTTAAAAAAATAAAGCGGCGGTTTTCTTTATTAACTTGAAAGCAATATTAAAATTGCTTAAAATAAGACAAAATTGACATTCACTTTAATAACCATAAATCACATTAACATCAAGGCCATTTCTCTTTAAATCTCAAAGATTACTATGGCGGCAATTGAGTCCTGACCTAACCCCTATGAAACAGGTTGCAGGCCCAGGCAAGCTGAGACAGTGCAGAGGGAAGCACCCTCAAGCACACACCTGAGGACGTCGCTCCCCCCACAATGACTGTCACTCCTCCCTGCTGTCTGCCTGCAGCCTGGGCCTGAACCGCCTACCAACGTTAGGGTGTAAGTGTGGTTTTCTCTTTGTATGTATTACCACTCCAACCATAAGGGCCCCTGTCCAGCATGTCATACTAACATGTTGCAACAAAAGGGGAGCTGATAAATTACAAATTCTGAACTTACCAGTGACTATGGGTCGACTAACCCTGTTCGAGCCGAGAATTCTAATAAGGCGAAAATATTAACACTAGTGCCGCCATATAGGGTAGGAGGGAGAAGCTCCATGGTGTCCAGAAGAAGGAGGGCCGAAAACCTTAGTACTCTTTAACTGTAAGTAAAGCCCACCTCTGTAACTAAGTTGCAACAAGCAGAACACTCACATTTACACTAGCTAAGGACCTTAATTCACTATAGGCTAAATTCAGCCCTAAACTTCCATTTTTGTATACTGTTACACTTTTTAATGTTAAAAACTTATAAAGATTTATCTTTTATGTATGCATACCCTTCTTGCTGGATGAAACACCAAAACATTGTGGGCCAGATTACAAGTGGAGCAGTATTTACCACTTCCGCTATATCGATAATTGCGATACTAGTAAACTTTTAACGTGCGTCTGGTTGCGCTGGTATTATGAGTTGAAAGTAAAATGTTATCGCACTTGCACTAACCCGACATGTGCAAACAGGTTACTTCTAGCACAATTATCTGTCATGCAAAAGATAACCTGTTCTCCCATAGAAGTCAATAGAGAAAAAAAAAGTTGAAAAAAACACAGACTTGTGCGCTAACCCGAACTCATATTCTTATATGCCCTAACTCATACATACAGTATCTGACAAAAGTGAGTACACCCCTCACTTTTAAAAAAAAAAAAAATGTTATTATATATTTTAACCCCTTAACGACCGAGGACGTGCAGGGTACGTCCTCAAAAAAAAGGCAGTTAACGCCTGAGGACGTACCCTGCACGTCCTCGGTGTGGAAAGCAGCTGGAAGCGATCCTGCTCGCTTCCAGCTGCTTTCCGGTTATTGCAGTGATGCCTCGATATGGAGGCATCCTGCAATAACCTTTTGAAGCCATCCGATGCAGAGAGAGCCACTCTGTGGCCCTCTCTGCACCGGAGATCGGTGACTTACTCCGTTGGTGGGTGGGAGCAGGACCGGGAGGCGGGTGGTGGCCATCGATGGCCCTGGTTGATGCGGAGGGGGGCGGGATCGTGGGCGGCGATGTCAGGGCGCACGCACAGACGCGCGCACGTGCACAGGGAGGCGGGGGCGGGAGCGTGCACGGGGAGGGAGCGGGTGGGAACCGCTACACTACAGAAATATTTTATGTAGAAGTGGGGGATATTATTTAAAATTTAGCAAGATCGGGTAGCAAGATCGGTATGGTGGGATGTTAGTCTGTGGGGGGGGGGAAGCTACACTACAGAAAAAAATAAATAAAAAAATAATAAAACCCTTTTTTTTGTTGCAAACTGGGTACTGGCAGACAGCTGCCAGTACCCAAGATGGCCCCCAATAAGGCAGAGAGGGGGGGTTAGAGAGCTGTTTTGGGGGGGATCAGGGAGGTTGGGGCTAAGGGGGGATCCTACATAGCAGCATATGTAAATATGCTCAATTTTTTAAAAAGAATATTCAAAGATGCCTTTTATTTTAGTACTGGCAGACTTTCTGCCAGTACTTAAGATGGCGGGGACAATTGTGGGGTGGGGGAGGGAAGGGAGCTGTTTGGGAGGGATCAGGGGGTGTGATGTGTCAGGTGGGAGGCTGATCTCTACACTAAAACTAAAATTAACCCTGCAAGCTCCCTACAAACTACCTAATTAACCCCTTCACTGCTAGCCATAATAAACATGTGATGTGCAGCAGCATTTAACAGCCTTCTTATTACCAAAAAGCAACGCCAAAGCCATGTATGTCTGCTATTTCTGAACAAAGGGGATCCCAGAGAAGCATTTACAAACATTTGTGCCATAATTGCACAAGCTGTTTGTAAATAATTTCAGTGAGAAACCTAAAATTGTGAAAAAAATTACGTTTTTTTTAATTTGATCGCATTTGGCGGTGAAATGGTGGCATGAAATATACCAAAATGGGCCTAGATCAATATTTGGGGTTGTCTACTACACTACACTACAGCTAAAATTAACCCTAGAAGCTCCCTACATACGCCCTAATTAACCCATTCACTGCTAGGCATAATACACATGTGGTGCGCAGTGGCATTTAGCAGCCTTCTAATTACCAAAAAGCAACGCCAAAGCCATACATGTCTGCTATTTCTAAAGTAAGGGGATCCCAGAGAAGCATTTACAATCATTTATGCCATAATTGCATAAGTTGTTTGTAAATAATTTCAGTGAGAAACCTAAAGTTTGTGAAAAAATTTGTGAAAAAGTGAACAATTTTCTTTATTTGATCACATTTGGCGGTGAAATGGTGGCATGAAATATGCCAAAATGGGTCTAGATCAATACTTTAGGATGTCTTCTAAAAAAAAATATATACTTGTCAATGGATATTCAGGTATTCCTGACAGATATCAGGGTTTCAATGTAACTAGCGCTAATTTTGATAAAAAATGGTTTGGAAATCGCAAAGTGCTACTTGTATTTATGGCCCTATAACTTACAAAAAAAGCAAAGAACATGTAAACATTAGGTATTTCTAAACTCAGGATAAAATTTTGAAACTATTTAGCATGGGTGTTTTTTGGTGGTTGTAGATATGTAACAGATTTTGGGGGTCAAAGTGAGAAAAAGTGTGTTTTTTTCCATTTTTTCCTCATATTTTATAATTTTTTTTATAGTAAATGATAAGATATGATGAAAATAATGGTATCTTTAGAAAGTCCATTTAATGGCAAGAAAAACGGTATATAATATGTGTGGGTACAGTAAATGAGTAAGAGGAAAATTACAGCTAAACACAAACACCGCAAAAATGTAAAAATAGCCTTGGTCCCAAACGGACAGAAAATGTAAAAGTGCTGTGGTCATTAAGGGGTTAATGAGACAACACTGAAGAAATGGCAATTTGCTACAATGTAAAGTAGTGAGTGTACTGCCTATATAACAGTGTAAATTTGCTGTCCCCTCAAAATAATTCAACACACAGCCATTAATGTCTAAACAGAAGTGAGTACACCCCTAAGTGGAAATGTCCAAATTGGGCCCAATTAGCCATTTTCCCTCCCCAGTGTCATGTGACTCGTTAGTGTTACAAGGTCTCAGGTGTGAATGTGGAGCAGGTGTGTTAAATTTGGTGTTATCACTCTCACACTCTCTCAAACTGGTCATTAGAAGTTCAACATGGCACCTCATGGCAAAGAACTCTCTGAGGATCTGAAAAAAGAATTGTTACTCTACATAAAGTTGGCCTAGGCTATAAGAAGATTGCCAAGACACTGAAACTGAGCTGCAGCACGGTGGGTAAGACCATACAGCGGTTTCACAGGACAGGTTCCACTCAGAACAGGCCTCGCCATGGTCGACCAAAGAAGTTGAGTGCACATGCTCAGCGTCATATCCAGAGGCTGTCTGTCTAGACGTATGAGTGCTGCCAGTATTGCTGCAAAGGTTGTAGGGTTGGGGGGTCAGCCTGTCAGTGCTCAGACCAAATGCTGCACACTGTATCAAATTGATCTGCATGGCTGTCGTCCCAGAAGGAAGCCTTTTCTAAAGATGATGCACAAGAAAGCCTGCAAACAGTTTGCTGAAGACCAGCAGACTAAGGACATGGATTACTGGAACCATGTCCTGTGGTCCGACGAGACCAAGATAAACTTATTTGGCTCAGATGGTGTCAAGTGTTTGTGGTGGCAACCAGGTGAGGAGTACAAAGACAAGTATGTCTTGCCTACAGTCAAGCATGGTGGTGGGAGTGTCATGGTCTGTGCCTGCATGAGTGCTGCCGGCACTGGGGAGCTACAGCTCATTGAGGGAATCATGAATGTCAACATGTACTCTGACATACTGAAGCAGAGCATGATCCCCTCCCTTTGGAGACTGGGCTGCAGGTCAGTATTCCAAAATGATAAAGACCCCAAACACACCTCCAAGATGACCACTGCCCTGCTAAAAAAGCTGAGGGTAAAGGTGATGGACTGGCCAAACATGTCTCCAGACCTAAATCCTATTGAGCATCTGTGGGGCATCCTCAAATGGAAGGTGTGGGAGCGGAAGGTCTCTAACATTCACCGGCTCCATGATGTCGTCATGGAGGAGTGGAAGAGGACTCCAGTGGCAACCTGTGAAGCTCTGGTGAACTCCATGCCCAAGAGGGTTAAGGCAGTCCAGGAATATAATGGTGGCCACAAAACATATTGACACTTTGGGCCCAATTTGGACATTTCCACTTAGGGGTGTACTCACTTTTGTTGCCAACGGTTTAGACATTTATGGTTGTGTGTTGAGTTAATTTGAGGGGACAGCACATTTACACTGTTATAAGGGCTGTACACTCACTACTTTACATTGTAGCAAAGTGTAATTTCTTCTTAACTGCATGAAGAATAATTCTTAAACAGAGAAGGTTCTCTGGTCCTGATATTGAGACTCTGATACAGGTTTGTAAGCCTGTGTCCCAGAAGATTTATTATGAGTGTCGGAAGACCTTTTTTGGTGTAAGGATCATGTTTTTTCCTGGCATTGTTTTAGAATTCCTAGGATTTTGCAGTTTTTGCAAGATGGTTTGGATAAGGTTTTTTTTTCCTGACAGCTTTTTTGAAGTGTCAGATTTCTGCTCTTTCAGTTCTTTTCTGCTAGAAGATTTCTTATCTTCCAGATATTCTCAGTTTGGTTCAGACTTTGGGGCCGATTTATCAAGCTCCGTATGAAGCTTGATGCCCCTGTTTCTGCGTGAGCCTTGAGGCTCGTGGAAACAGAAGTTATGAAGCAGGGGTCTAAAGACCCCTGATCCATAACTTGTCCATATGCTCTGAGGCCGTGGACAGAAATCAACCTGATCGAATACGATCAGGTAGATTGACACCCCCAGTTCACAAGAACTGCTGTTGCAATGATAAATGCCAACAGAGTATGCTGTCAGCATTTATCGTTGTGCAGTGGACATAAAACGCTACATCGTATCATGTCCGCTTGCACAATGATAAATCTACCCCTTTGGCTTGAGTCAAGCCTGTTCTTAAACAATTTCCTCCACTTTGGAGTCTTATCTTGGTTTTAACGGGTTTGCAGGTTCCTTCTTTTTGAGCCTATGCATAAGGTTTTGTTTATTTTGCCTATTTCTTCTGTTAGAAGAGTTTCTGAGTTATCTGCTCTTTCATGTGAGCCTCTTATCTTATTGCTTAAGGATATGTTTTTAGGACTAAATTTGTTTTCTTTCATTGGGTTGTATCTTCTGACTATATCAGTTGGGTATTTTTTTGTCTCTTCTTTGTGTCCTAATCCTTAAAATTCTTCAGAGAGTTTTTTTTGCATACTTTGTATATTGTTAGAGCATTGATGTGTTATGTTGACGTTACTATAGTTTTCAGACAAACTTCTAGTTTGTTCTGCCTTTTTCTGGAACCAGAAAAGAGAACGCTTCTGCCATTTCGTCAGCCTCCACTTTAATAGATTACTGCTCATTCTACTAGATTAGTTGCCATTTCTTGAAGAATGAGGCTTTAGTTAACCAAATTAGCAAGGCAGCTACTTGGTCTTCTTTTCATACTTTTACTAAATTCTACCATTTTGATGTTTCTGCTTCTTCTGAGGTGGCCTTTGGTAGGAAAGTCCTTTAGGCAGTTGTTTCAGGATGATTTACTTTTTTTGTCTGTTAGTTATGTTTTCATTGCATTGTTTTGCCATTTTTTAGATTTTTGGGGGGTTGTGGATAGATATAGCCAATTTCAACCGAAAATGTAGTGCTTCCATTCCATGCCACACACATGTACATATGCGCAGTTGGAAATGGTAGCAAATTCCAATGCTGTGATATACTATTGAAATAAACGTTTTTGACTGCTTATGCGTGGGACGCATACCACTTGTTACTTATACCTCCATATATAAATAATATTAACTAAAGGTTCTCCAACACTTTTAAATATGCAGCTCCATATGTCATCATAATAAAGCTTACTCCTTAAATGTATTGACTGTCCATTAAGGAATTGGATAAGCTACAGGTGCATTTAGGAGTAAGCTTTATTATTATGACATATGAAGCTGCATATTAAAAAGTGTTGGAAAAACTGTTTAGTTAATTTTATTTACATATGGAGGTTTAAGTAAGCAATCATGTGCTGGTGGTGTTCATTTCAATAATATATAACAGTGTCGGAATTTGCTACAATTTTCAACTGCGCATGCGTTCATGTTGACGGTCACTTTAGAATGCAATGGAAGCACTTAATTTTCCTCTCTGTAAAAATTTGCTACCTCCAGCCAGGCATGCTTGTCATTAAGTGATCACATTCCACACAATCTTTTCAAACATATGTTGAGTGCGATTATGTAATTCTGAGCATGCGCTGATGGAGGTAGCAATTTTCAAAGGAAGCAAAATCTGACAGAACACCAGCAACATCACTGGTCTGTTAGGGTTGAAAATAAATTAACAGCTTTATAGAGCGCTGCAGGAACAGGAGGAAAAACAATCACATGGTGAATAGTAACAACGCCATAGTAGTTGTGCCCAGTTTTGGGGTATTGAAACAATTATTTTCATTTTATTTGCAAAATGTCTGTTTCCTACAGCTGTATTGTGCTGTTTGAGTTAGACCACACAATACAGAGCTTATACTTTACATTTTTTCAGTTTATTTTCCCAGTTTAGAAATGACATAATGGTAAGACGCTACAGATAAAGTCTGTAATATAGATGATAGGCAAATAGAAATGGATGGCGCTGGTCTTGATATGAAGTTAAATTTTCTAATGATAGATAGAAATGGACTTGATGTGCAAGTTTAAATCCAACAAAATAATGTGCAGTATACTCACTCCTTCAGTAATGTGAGTTCAGCTTCTAAGGTGTGCCTTTCTCCAAAGAATAGGAAATAAATCCCAAAGAGGATGTCAGCTGGGTTATCAAATATAGTAAGTCCGGCTCGTCACAGGAAAGAATGATTCCAAGTGTATGAAAGATAAAAATAAACTTTTTTATCTTTCATACACTTGGAATCATTCTTTCCTGTGATGAGCCGGACTTACTATATTTGATAACCCAGCTGACATCCTCTTTGGGATTTATTTCCTATTCTTTGGAGAAAGGCACACCTTAGAAGCTAAACTCACATTATTGAAGGAGTGAGTATACTGCACATTATTTTGTTGGATTTAAACTTGCACATCAAGTCCATTTCTATCTATCATTAGAAATTTAACTTCATATCAAGACCAGCGCCATCCATTTCTATTTTCCTATTGTCTGTACAGTCCCTGGGGAGAGACTGAAGGAAGGCAGCGGTCATCTTTATATCACTTTGACAAGGAGAGTATTGTTTTTTAGCACATTGTGTTGAGCATATTTGTTTGTTAACATCTGACTTGTTTGCTATACACACACTATCTGTACACTGTAATATAGATGGCAAAGAGGACATCCCAGCAGATCGGAGCCATTCTAGCTGAGGCGTTCACTCTCCGTGATCCTCCGGTATTGTGACCTGCTGGCCTGCTAAAGATCTCGACACAGAGGAGCCTTGGGTGAGATTTCTGTGCCCCATTTATATATATATATATATATATATATATATATATATATATATATATATATATGTTTGCCACACTTCCAACAGGGTTCCCCCTCATATAGGCCCTGGTCTCACCTTATAAGTTTCTGACCCCCCTCTCCGGGCTGTACACATGGGTTGTGGATTGTGGGCCTGGACTGAGCTAAGCTTCCCAATGCAAATAATATGCCCGCAGCACATTTACCTAGTTGAGAGATATGCCTTCTGCATGGCCTTAATGAGCTGAAGAGGATCAGGGGGACTGGCAGCTGTAAAAATACAAATTTGACATACATGAATGGTTCTGCAGTGTGTGAGACCTAGAGACCTACAAAGACTCCCATTAACACCCTGAGTCCACGCAGCATAGGTCCTAGTGAGTTAATTTGCCTTTTCTTTGCCCAGGTCTGTGCTTCCTCTGACTGACACCTTCATCCCCCAGAGGAGGGGGCTGTAGATCCCTGGCCTCATTTGGTCTGTGCTTGCTTTGTAAGTCCTGAAGATAATAAAGTGGTCTCCATGTTTGTCCTATCTGCCCACCTGCTTTAAGAGTTGTATTGCAGTGACCACTTTTGCTATGCTCACAATATTTTTATTTTTTATTTTATGGCTCTCTGGGACCCTTAACAACAACCATTGTATCTGTGGACTTATGCTACGCACTGACCCCAAAGGTCATGGACTTTTAGTGTTAGCTGCTGCGTCTGCCTTAATGTCTTTGAGGCCCTAGCCCAAAGTGGAAGGTCATTTCATTGTGTCACCTAAGCCTAATTTCATCACCAATCATTACTGTGTGTAATATTTCTAACATATCTGACATACACTCTGTTTGCTTTGTGGTGTTGTTGCATTTTCAAGCTGTGTATTTATAGTATAGGGGTCTCCCCCCTTGCCACTCTCCCCTTCCGGCTCAGCTTGCCTGAGCTGGTCGCTTCCCCTTCCCTTTCCCCTTCCTTTGGGTCGTATCCTTGTTAAGTATATACATTGTCCTTCGTGACCCCTAGCTTTCTCTCCCTTTCTGACCCAACTTGTCTGAGTTGGTCACCTCCTCTTCCCTTTTCCCCTTCCTTCGTGTCGTATCCCCTGGTCCCGAGTCTGGTGGGGGTCATTACTTTTGACCTGTGTTAGGGGGGTCTCGCTGGCCCGTGCCCCTCTGTGGCAGAGCTCTTCAGCATATTTTAGGCCCGTAAGAGTTTTGGTCTTTGTGATGACACCAATATAAGGGGGTAGGGGTCAGGAGAGGCCGGAAGGGTAACTATTCTGAGCCTGTATATTGCTATATATCTTGCATTTAAAGTTTTCCTTCTCCCTCTGCTCCAACACTATACCCGAAAATACCTCATACTTCCAGACGGCACTCGAAAACCCCAGGGCCCATCAAAAATGGTCCTAGACCATTTTAAACAACCACCTAAAGGTCCAGATGAGGATTGATGGTCTGAGCGACTCGGAATCCCTAGGAGAGGGATCTCAGCCCGACATCTCACTGTCCTCCCAATCCCAACATTTCATTACCGAAGCCACCCTTAAAAAAATGTTTGCGCGCTCTATCAAAAAGGAAATTCAGAGGAGTCATGCAGAGCTGAAAAAAGATATTTCGGAAATAGGGGAGAGGGTGGACTCTCTCGAGAGGAAGCAAGATGATATTACTACTGATCAGGCGAATCTCTTGGCGTATTCAGAGGCCTTATCTGACCAACTGAGTCACCTTGAATTTAAGCTTGCTGATGTTGAACATTGAGCTCGCAGGAATAATGTCCGGTTTAGGGGAATACCAGAGGATATCACACCAGCTGAACTGCAGAACGTCTTAACAGAACTCTTTAACAATCTTTTGGGTCCTGTCGAAGGCATGACCACTACCATGGAAAGAACTCATAGGGGGCGCTGCGCCCGAGGTCAGTCTCTCAGGAGAAACCAAGAGACGTTTTCACAGCTTCCTCTTCAAAGACAAGCTTATGCAGGCTGCTTTTCACAAACCGCAGGTGTCAGAGAAGTTTAAGGACATTCAGCTGTTACCCAACCTATTGGCGCACACTCTTCAACACAGAAGACATTACCAACCAGTCACGTTGGCACTCAGGCGGGCAGGTATTAAGTACAGATGGGGCTACCCAACCAAGCTGATAATCTCTAAGGACAACCAGACACACACAGTGTCCACTCTGGCTCAAGGGACCACTTTGCTTATGCAATGGGGACTTGTAACTGACAACCTGAGTGTCCCTACCCCTATCAAAGCGAAGGTGTGGGCCAATGCACCTGAATGGCCTACCAAGGACCAAAGACCCCAGAGGCTGAAAACACAGCAGCTGCAGGACTCTCAGCAACTTCACACAATCCCTTCCTGAATTCAAGCTCCTATTTGAGGCTAGTCTTGTTTCCCTCCATTGAGTCCCGCTCCCTCTGCTAGTTTTGGCAGTTGGCTCTGAGCGAAATGTGGCCACGCACGGCCGAGAAGATGCTCCAATAGTTTTGATAAGTTTGTTCAATTTTCTATTTATATTGTTTAATGTTATGCATGTTAAGTTAAGGAGCAGGGCTGGCACAGCACAGGTTAAAGTGTATTTGCCTTGATGGAGGGATGATACTAATAATGATAATAATGTTGTTGGTTGAATGCACTGTTAATTGTTGCTCTTATCACTAAACCAATGCTACTATATTCGTATACATCTTCTGGTTGATTGTCACCAATGACCATATACATGACTCGACCCCCTAAGGAAAGGAGTGGGTCGGGGAGTCTGGCCCCCACGACCTCTGCTTTGCTCTTTGCTCCCCCCCATAAAGGGTAGCCCATGCCAGGGTTCCACCCAGGTGGACTATTTCCACCTCAAAGCTCAATACATTGCCCTGATTCACTGACTTGACCAACTTACCTCCTCCTTTCCCTCCCCCCTTTATTTGCCCTTTCTCGATTATTTCAGGCTCCTCAAAACACTTGTTTTGATATGGCTTCGGCTACATCTTCCCCCTCTTGACCCAAACCTTTTGATCATGTGACGATGGCGAACCGACTTAGATTTCTCACTCATAATGTAAGGTAAGGGGCCTTAACTCTCCTTTCAAGAGGAGCTTGCTGGCCCGTTCTCTTAAGTTTCACATCCCAGACGTAGTTTTTCTTCAAGAGACCCATTGGCAGATGGGTTTCCATTCCCGTTCCTAAGTGGTTCTAGAGCACTCCCCTTTCACTAAGAAGGCTAGAGGCACAGCTATTCTGATTCACTAGGGTGGCCTTTGAGCAGATACAGTTGTTTAAAGACTCACAGGCCAGATATACTATCCCGGTTTGTAGACTTGATCATGTGCTCCACACGTTGGTGTCTGTGTACTTGCCCAATTCTCATCAGCCCGCAGACCTCAGAAAGATACGGCAGCTAGTTGACAAATATAGACAGGGTAGGGTCCTGTTGGCAGGGGACTTCAGTATGATTTGGAATCCTAAAATGGACCGCAAAACAGTGTCTTCAGGCAGGAATAACCCTCAATCTGACCACATCTCTGCACAGTTCAGGACCATAATGTCACAGTATGGCTATTTCAATATCTGGAGGTCAATGCACACAAGAGAAAGGGACTATACCCACTATTCCCACCCACACAAAACTTACTCCCGGTTGGATCATATTTTTTGCCAAGCGGTGACTCTAGACTTGATACCACATACCAATATTTCTCTTAGCTCCTGGTTCGACCATGACTTAGTCATAGCTTACTTATGCCCATCTGACGGCCCACCACATAGAGCTAACTGGTGCCTTACAAGGCATATATTGGCAGACATCCCCTTCTGGGAAGATATGAGACAAAATATAGTTGAGCTCATTCGGCAAAATGACAACCTACAGACCTCAGATGACATTCTTTGGGGAGCTGTTAAAGTGGCAGTTAGAGTATTTATTATCCACAAGTAGGTCCATTTGAGAAAGATGACTGGCCTCACTTTGGCTCAGGCGCATACAAAACATAGGACTTTAGAGTCTATCAATCGCGCTTCTACTACCGTAGACATTTCGGCACAGATCACCACAATTAGGGCCCATATTAATCAGCTAGAATTGCACAGAACCCAACACGACCTTACCAGGCTTAAACAAATATTTTACCATAAAGGTAACAGGGCTGACACTATGCTGGCTAACAAATTACAACAAACATAGCGCTTCCCATATACACTAAATTCAGTACAATCATAAAATGCTTAGAACACCCTCCCAGATAGAGGAAAGCTTGCAGATTACTATTCCAAGCTATACAACATAGAGAACACATAAACCGCGCACCCTGCTCCCACACACAGTATTAAGCAGTTTCTAGCTACTCTGGATCTTTCAACACTCACAGCTGATCAACAGGACTCACTTGCTGCCCCATTCACATTGTTGGAGCTTAAACAAATAGTCAAACACATGAAACCCTTCAAGGCCCCCAGGCCAGATGGATGCCCCGCTCAATTTTTCAAGACTTATACCCATGAACTATACCCCTTATTGCTCAGGTTTTTTGGTTTTGTGGGAGGCAAGGGAAAATTCAGGGAGGAATTTTTGGAAGCCACCATCGTCATACTTCTGAAACCTAATAAGGACCCCTCTCTTTGTTCTAGCTACAGACCGATATCCCTGATCAATGTAGATGTTAAAATATATTCTAAACTGATAGCTAACTGAATCTGTAAACTTCTGCCAAGTCTAATCAACCCAGACCAGGTGGGTGTTATTCATAATCGTATGGGACCCGACAACACTAGGCGCCTTATTAACACTGTGTGCGAGTCCACAAGAATGAATAAGCCTTTCTTCTCTTTAGATGCCGAGAAGGCTTTTCGATCAAGTTAGATGGGTCTATCTTTGGGAAACTCTTAAGGTTTTTAAATTCCCCTCTGCAACTTGTCTGGCCATCCAGGCCTTATACTACACTCCGAAGGCCAGGGTCAAGGGCTTAGGTTTCCACTCCCTTCCCTTCCGTATCTCGAATGGCACCAGGCAGGGGTGCTCGTTGTCCCCACTGGTATTTGCCCTAGCGGTGGAACCTCTGGCTGCACGAATATGTCTAGACAGGGAAATGGAGGGGATTTTGCTATTGGGTACTAAACATAAAGTCGCCTTATTTGCGGATAACATCACCATATTCACTGCAGATCTTGCTGGTACCATCCCTAGACTTTTGGATACTCTAAAATCATTTGGGGACCTCTATTTTTATAAACTAAACATCTCAAAAACTGAGATATATTGGTGGGGATACCCACATGATTACATCCTTCAGCTGAAGGATAAATTCAATTTCAAGTGGACAACTGAGCAGGTTACTCACCTAGGTGTGAGGATATTCAATAGTGTAGCACAAATGGTCAAATATCATTTCCTCCCAATCCTGAAAGAATTACGTACCCTAAAACGTACATGGGATCACAAGTCCATTTCCTGGATGGGGCGAATGGCTTCCCTTAAAATGTCCTTCCTTCCGAGACTCACCTATCTCTTTCGATGTCTTTTGATTAGACTCCACATATATTTTTTGCTGCAATTTCAGAGTGAAGGGTCGAAGTTTATCTGACAAGGTAAAACCCCCAGAATTGCTCATAAAACCTTTCAGTTCCCTGTTCACTTAGGTGGTCTGGCCTCCCCTTCTATTGTGAAATATTATGAGGGTGCTATGCTCACACACATTTCTCAGTGGGGAGTACTCCAATCATGTGACATGTTGGAGGGCAATGATGCCTGCTCAAGTTCTCTCCACCTAAGATCTGATTTGGACCCCTCCACATAGCGGAGTCTTTGGGCATTCACAGTTCCGTCATCTTAGAATGTCTTTCTGTTTGGGATAGGATTCAACATCGCCAGCTGATTGCACCACACCCTTCCCCGATTACCTTGGTTGCCGGCCTTTTCACGGGACTGGCAGAAACTCACCCTAATGTTTGTGCTCGCTTAGGTGTCAGACAGGTTTCAGACTTCTGGTCTACGGCCCAACTGGATGGCTTCATTGAGTTATCTCACTTGGAGGCCCATGCAAATACCTTCTATCCTTCACTTTGAAGTCTTTAGAGTCAAAAGCTTTCTAATAAGCTGGGGTTTCCTCCCCTCTTCCTCCCGCACTCTCACCAAATGGGAGTCCATCTGGCGCGGGGGCCGTAGATTGATCAAACCACTGACGACACACTATAATTTATTGGAGGGAACTTCACCGCCCGAGCCAGCCCCACATTTACTTAGATGGGACACTCTCCTACACACTCAAATTTCAGCTAACACTTGGCAAAGGTCCATTTTACTGACTAAGAAATCGCTACACTGCATAACAATGTTTGAAACATATTACAGGGAGTGCAGAATTATTAGGCAAATGAGTATTTTGACCACATCATCCTCTTTATGCATGTTGTCTTACTCCAAGCTGTATAGGCTCGAAAGCCTACTACCAATTAAGCATATTAGGTGATGTGCATCTCTGTAATGAGAAGGGGTGTGGTCTAATGACATCAACACCCTATATCAGGTGTGCATAATTATTAGGCAACTTCCTTTCCTTTGGCAAAATGGGTCAAAAGAAGGACTTGACAGGCTCAGAAAAGTCAAAAATAGTGAGATATCTTGCAGAGGGATGCAGCACTCTTAAAATTGCAAAGCTTCTGAAGCGTGATCATCGAACAATCAAGCGTTTCATTCAAAATAGTCAACAGGGTCGCAAGAAGCGTGTGGAAAAACCAAGGCGCAAAATAACTGCCCATGAACTGAGAAAAGTCAAGCGTGCAGCTGCCAAGATGCCTCTTGCCACCAGTTTGGCCATATTTCAGAGCTGCAACATCACTGGAGTGCCCAAAAGCACAAGGTGTGCAATACTCAGAGACATGGCTAAGGTAAGAAAGGCTGAAAGACGACCACCACTGAACAAGACACACAAGCTGAAACGTCAAGACTGGGCCAAGAAATATCTCAAGACTGATTTTTCTAAGGTTTTATGGACTGATGAAATGAGAGTGAGTCTTGATGGGCCAGATGGATGGGCCCGTGGCTGGATTGGTAAAGGGCAGAGAGCTCCAGTCCGACTCAGACGCCAGCAAGGTGGAGGTGGAGTACTGGTTTGGGCTGGTATCATCAAAGATGAGCTTGTGGGGCCTTTTCGGGTTGAGGATGGAGTCAAGCTCAACTCCCAGTCCTACTGCCAGTTTCTGGAAGACACCTTCTTCAAGCAGTGGTACAGGAAGAAGTCTGCATCCTTCAAGAAAAACATGATTTTCATGCAGGACAATGCTCCATCACACGCGTCCAAGTACTCCACAGCGTGGCTGGCAAGAAAGGGTATAAAAGAAGAAAATCTAATGACATGGCCTCCTTGTTCACCTGATCTGAACCCCATTGAGAACCTGTGGTCCATCATCAAATGTGAGATTTACAAGGAGGGAAAACAGTACACCTCTCTGAACAGTGTCTGGGAGGCTGTGGTTGCTGCTGCATGCAATGTTGATGGTGAACAGATCAAAACACTGACAGAATCCATGGATGGCAGGCTTTTGAGTGTCCTTGCAAAGAAAGGTGGCTATATTGGTCGCTGATTTGTTTTTGTTTTGTTTTTGAATGTCAGAAATGTATATTTGTGAATGTTGAGATGTTATATTGGTTTCACTGGTAAAAATAAATAATTGAAATGGGTATATATTTGTTTTTTGTTAAGTTGCCTAATAATTATGCACAGTAATAGTCACCTGCACACACAGATACCCCCCTAAAATAGCTATAACTAAAAACAAACTAAAAACTACTTCCAAAACTATTCAGCTTTGATATTAATGAGTTTTTTGGGTTCATTGAGAACATGGTTGTTGTTCAATAATAAAATTAATCCTCAAAAATACAACTTGCCTAATAATTCTGCACTCCCTGTATAAAGTCATATCTCAATGGTATCTTGTCCCCATGCGTCTGTCCAAAATGTTCCCGGGAACTTCCCCCCTATGCTGGAGAGGTTGTGGCTTTGTTGGGGACATGGTACACATCTAGTGGGAATGCCCCAAAATTAGAACCCTCTGGGATAGAGGTTTTCGTGCCTTAGCTGACATTGGAAATAGTATTCCTAACAGCCCAGCCACTGCCCTCCTTCATTTGGACCTACACACCTTACCTAAAAACTATAGTTTAATGAGTATATACCTCTTGTAATATATCAAAACAAATATAGCTAGGGCATGGAAAAAAGAACTACCCCCTAAATGGGGGGAGGTTGTGGGCACAATGGCCTTTCTCTACACTATGGAAAAGGCCATATATCATGACCTGAATAAGTCTGACTTGTTTGAAATAGCGTGGGCTGACTGGAAAGATGAGTATGAAACCCTATGGCGCCCATCTGCCACGATACAAGACGTCTCTCCCATTACCTGACATGTAGCTTGACAATCTCCACCTCACGGATTGTCTCATCTGCAGAGACAGCCGGGATCTGTTTTCTACCCCCCTTCTTTTCCCCTTTCTGCTTCCCTCTCCCTCCCATGCACCATTCTTGAAGGGTCTATGGTATTGTATTGAGCATACACTTGTTCTCTCATGTTATCAGGGTTTGTTCCGTAATTTGTCATTCTTGAACTTGTAGTGAGCTGTTTAAATATCAACGTACTGTTATTGGACCATTGAGTCCGATACCTAGATATGTGTCTTTTTGTGTAGAGGTCCTGCAAGTCCCCAATTGTCATTTCTACGTTTTAAAAGAAATAAAAACATATTTAAAATAAAATAAAAAAAATGACATAACATATACTTAAAAATATGCTTTCAGGAATAATGTAGATGAATACAGCTTCTGCGGAAATGTAAAGTTCCAAATCTGTATTGTTTACACTAACCCACTGTACAACTGTACAATACAGCTGTAAAATACCTGGCACCATCACTGATCTGCAAATGTGCACTGCATTTGTCACAAGGTGCGATAATACCTTACCAGGGGTGGACTGACAAGCCAGGCAAATAGGACCTGGACCGAGGGCCCAACATGTAAGGGGGCCCACAAATGGCATCTCAATGACTCCTGATGTGCTGCTTAAGCTGATCTATCAATAACTAAGCATTTAAGTGTTAGTTTAGTGGGGGTCCTGGCCCCAGAGTGGGCATCTTGTGCCTGGATGTGGGGTTTGTTGCTAAGGGGCCTACAGTGTGGGGGGGTCCTGTCGGGGGTCTGTCGCTGTGGGGGCCAATAGAATGTGGGATCTGGCCCTGGAGGTTGGGGGCCCTCTCTCTGGCCCTAGATGTTGGAGGTCCTGGCTATGGAAGTTGGAGGACCTGGTGGGGGCAGTGCAGGGATATGGGCTAGTAATAGGGGCTAGATTACAAGTGGAGTGCTAATTTATCAGAGATCAAATCTCTGCTTTATTTTCTAAAAGTGCCCCAAATGCCCCCAAAATAAAGGGTCTATAAAAAAAACTACAGCACTTGGCAGTTTTTAGGGGTTAAAAGTGGTGGGTGTGTGGTGTTAGAAAAAAAAATGGCACTGAAAAGTGCCTTTACATTGCAGTCTATGGGAACTGTGGGTTCACTGTAAATATAAATGTATATGCTTATAAACATATATATTTATGTTTTAATATGTGTATATACACATAATAACACATACATTTATATGCGCTTAGGTTCTGTGCCATGTATGACGGCATCAAAATGAGGCTCCCATTGGAGTCTATGGAGGTTGCATTTGAATTGCACCTAACTCGTATTACTTAGTTGAGCGCAAATATCTCAAACCGGTCCTCCTGCTCTGAGGCTGCGGACATCAATCTGAGGCTGCGGACATCAATCTGAGGCTGCAGACATCAATCCGCCCGATCGTATACGATCGGGCTGATTGACACCCCCTGT
Source organism: Bombina bombina (assembly GCF_027579735.1). Classification (NCBI taxonomy): domain Eukaryota; kingdom Metazoa; phylum Chordata; class Amphibia; order Anura; family Bombinatoridae; genus Bombina; species Bombina bombina. The sequence goes on along the minus strand of NC_069504.1, from coordinate 848,875,553 downwards.
TTGCGGCCACAAATTTTTGTTGTTGAGTTGGGTGACCTATACCTGTGTATTTGAGTGATTAAGCTCCAAATATATCACATAAACATCTGTTTTCGTTAGGGACTTTGTACACTAGATTTTTCTTAGCAGAAATGTTTTGTAGATCCACAAATCTGCAGGGGGCGGCATTGCACAAGCAGTACACAAGAACTGCTTGTGCAATGATAAATGCCAACAGCGTGCGGCGGTGGACATGATATGCTACATCATATCATGTCCGTCCGCTCTGTAATAAATCGGCCCCTGTGTCTCTTCCAATTGATTGGGATAAACCTCCATGGTAGTAAATTTTTAAACATATTAATCTAGATTAGGCATTTAGACATAGGTCTTTAAAAAAGGGACAGTGTGCACCAATTTTCATATAATTGCATGTCATAGACACTACTATAAAGAAAAATCCAGTATAAAACCTTTTAAAAATGTACTTAGAAGCTCCAGTTTAGCACTTTTGATGAGGATAGGCTGGGACACTCGGTGACACCCAGTGGAAGGGGCTGGGAAAGCAGAAAGAGCAGACCCTCCCCCCTTCCCTGCACATAAAAAGACAGATTACACAAACAATAGCCGAACAAATCTGTATACCTGGCTCTACATCTGATACTTTGGGGCTTGGCTAGGAGTCTGCAAATCAGCACATTGTTATTACAACATAAGCAAAACTATACATTGTTACAAAAACCCTCCCATATAGGCTATTTAAATGGATCATCTACAAAACATTTATGCTAAGAAAAAATCTAGTGTACAAAGTCCCTATCGAAAACAGATGTTTATGTGATATATTTGGATCTTAATCACTCAAATACACAGGTAAAGGTCACCCAACACAACAAAAAAGAAATAAAAGCCTTCAAAAGTATTTCAAGTATGTATTAATATTTATCCTATAAACATAACTTTATTGGCCCTACATCCAACTCAGGGCTAGATTACAACGATCCTGCTACAGCGTTAATTGCGCTAGAAGTAAGAATTTTATGCATGTCAGGTTACGCCCAGATTATGAGTTGAAATTAAACTGTTTTCGTTTGCTCGCTCGCTAACCCAACGGGTGCAAAACTTTGAATATCATGCACGCGATAACATATTCCCCCATAGACGTCAATGGGGCAAAAAGGGGGAAAAAAACACCCTACTCACATGCAAATATGATTGCATATTCTCAAGTGCGCTAACCCGGAATGAAAATAAATACATATTTCAACATACGGATAAAATAAAATAAAAATCAGATGCGCTCTCAAAATTTTCTGCAAAAAAAAATATATATATACTGTATAATTGGTGTTTGAGTGATGTGCACTAAAACCCTATATTAAATGTGTGGTAGTGTCCAGACTACTCAGAAATATAACCTAACAATATTAAAAAATTGCAAGTTAAAAGTGTGTCATGTCTCATTATGATATACTTCCCCTTTAAGGATTGTTCTCCTCCCTTTACTTTCCTCAATAAAAGGAACAACAATCCCATCATTCCTTGCTTGATTATGGATGTATACTGAGTCTCTAATTTGAAGCTTAACTCTACAGACTGGCGTAAGCTTCTATGAATCTTGTATCACAGTTATAAAGTTATAAACTCCTCTACTTAAACTATTGCTTATCTAAACAGTGTCAAAGGTTTAGTGAATGTAAACTTACTTCACATCTTTAACGCTGCTACTGCGATCCAAACATCTCCCTTTAAGGCTGCAGCCGTACTAAGATTGTGTGCACACAGAGCCGGTGACGTCACCAGAAGCCGACAAGAGCCGGACACAGAGCACAAGCTGCAAACAAACGCTGAAGCCTCAATTGATAGACACGCTTCTTACAGAAGACTAAATAGGATTACTACAAACACGGACAGGTATGAGAGGATATATACAGACTATTGAGACTATAGTTACTTGGATCTGTTTTATATAACTTATCTGTGTAACGGACTGCTACAATAATCGATACCTTTAAAGTCCTCTTGAGTTGTTACCTGGAATTAATCACACATGTACTCTCCTGAATTAAAACCTTAATAATCCTCTGAAATAAAGTTTCACCTACTCCTGAGGCATTAATATTTAAAACCATTTTATTTCTTGGGAATATTCTGTTCAGAGATCATAATTACTACTGAACTATTAATTTCCTTTTTTTTTTTCTATTAAAGTCAAAGTATATTATTTTTATTTTTTTTCAGCATGTGAAAAGATTTCCTTGCTATGCAAACGTTTATTTTGATATATCTGAATGTCTATCTCTAGTTTAGATTTATATTAAATTGTGTACTGATTTACACTTATTTAGTTCACATTAAAACATTTGCTTTCATTCTGTTCCCTTTCTACTAAAGAATTGTTTTAAGGGTTGTATTGTAAGCAGACATTCAGCATAAAGTAGTAGAACTTAAATTAATAAATGTATACTCAGTTAAAGCATAGTGTTTATATAATTTATTTAATGACAAATTATATCACAGAATAATCAAGCCTATAAAAAAATATTTGATTATTTGATACAGGTTTCATTATGGATCCTCTGGAATTAAATAATCAAAACGCCTCCTTAAATCAGAAAGTGGAGATATTAGCTCAAGGTCTGAATGAGGTGAAAAATGAAAATAATACACTAAAACGTATTCTGAATGATTATGCTACACAAAGATCAAATGAATTGCCTGAACCACAAGTTAACCCACCAACTCCCTTTAATGGAGATCGCTCCAAATTTCGTGAATACAAAAATGCATGTATGTTAATGTTTACTTTGAAACCCAGAACCTATCGCACAGATAGAATCAAGGTCTGTACTGCTATTTCATACCTCTCTGGTGAACCTAGATCTTGGGCAGACAGGTTTTTTGAGGCAGAAGATCTTATTCTCAATTCATTAGAAAACTTCTTTTCAACAATGGCGATATTATATGAAGATACAAATAAACAGCAAACTGCTGAACAAAAATTAAGATCCTTGAAACAAGGGAAAAGAGCGGTGGAGGATTACATCGCAGATTTTCAACTTTGGGCCACAGACTCTCAGTGGAATTCAATCAGTCTTAAAAACCAATTTCGTTTGGGTCTCTCTGAACATCTGAAAGATGAACTTTCTAGAGTTGAATTCCCAGAATCCTTAGAAGCCTTGATCAAACTAAGTATAGCTATGGATAGGAGATACAGAGAGAGAAAGTTCGAAAGACACCAATTCGAAACCCCTTTAAGAAGAATATATCAACCATCTCAAGAGAAAATTAATCCCAAAGCAGTTCCTATGGAAATAGGAACTATTCGTGGACCTTTAAGTCAAGAAGAAAAACAGAGAAGACGTTTGTCAAATCTGTGTTTATATTGTGCAAACAAGGAACATGATGTGGCCTCTTGTCCCATACTCTCACGCCAAAAGAAGGGTAAGTTCCTTGATGTTTGTAGTAAAGATTGCACCAGAACTCAATCTCATCTGTCTATTATGTTATCTTTACAGTGGGATCAACATCAGATAAAGAACGAAGCTATAATTGATTCGGGTGCTGATGGAATCTTCATAGATGAATCAATTGTTAAACTAAATAAAATTCCAATTGTGCAAAAATCCTTGCCTGTTTTTGTTCGTCTTATTGATGGATCACAATTTTTAAAAGGTCCAATAACTCATAATACCATTCCAATGCTAACCATTACCCCTACAGGTCACAAAGAATTTATAATTTATGACATAATTCCCAGCTCCCTACATCCAATAATTCTGGGTTACCCTTGGCTAAACAAACACAATCCATCTATTGATTGGACACAAAACAATGTAACATTCTTATCACAATACTGCCTGGATACTTGTTTCCCTTACATAACAGTAAGACATATGTCTCCCTTATTACCAGACGAATATAAGGATTTCAGTGATGTCTTTAATTTAAAAAATGCCGAGACTTTACCTCCACATAGGCATTTTGATTGCCACATAGATACCAAACCTGGAGTTGAAATACCATCAGGGAGAATATTTCCACTTTCACAGAAAGAATTAACACATTTAAGGGAATACTTGGATGAGAATCTAAGGAAGGGATTTATATCCCCATCCTCTTCTCCAGTTGCTTCTGCTATTTTTTTTGTTCCAAATAAGGATGGATCAATTAGACCTATTATAGATTATAGAGCTCTGAATGCGGTTACCATTAAAAACAGATATCCTTTACCGTTAATCCCGGAAATCATAGAACGCCTTAATGGTGCTACTATTTTTACCAAGCTAGACCTAAAGGGGGCATACAATTTGATACGTATGTGTTCTAGGGATGAATGGAAGACTGATTTCAAGACCAGATATGGCTTGTTTCAATACAATGTGATGTCCTTTGGCTTGACGAATGCACCCGCGACATTCCAGTTCTTCATTAATGAAATTTTTAAAGAACTTATGGATGTCTGCGTCATAGTATATTTGGATGATATACTTATATATTCAAAAAGCTTGATTGAACACAGAAAACACGTACGATGGGTATTAGCTACCCTCAGGGATCATCACCTATATGCAAAAATGGAAAAATGTCAATTCCACAAGGACACCATTAAATTCCTTGGGTATATAATTTCTCCTAAAGGAATACAAATGGACCAAGACAAATTAACAGCAATAACTGATTGGCCTATTCCCACATCTGTAAAAGCATTACAAAGATTTTTAGGTTTTACAAATTTTTATAGAAAATTTATAAACCAATTCTCCACCATTGTTCAACCACTAACTAGATTAACTGGAAAACAAAAATTCCAGTGGGATGCAGAGGCAAACCGTGCTTTTCTTTCTCTCAAAAAGGCATTCACCACAGCTCCTATATTGCATATACCAAATCCTAAATTACCATACACTCTTGAAGTTGACGCCTCCAATGTGGGCATTGGAGCAATTCTATCTCAACCAGAAAAAGACTCCAGTCATTTACATCCAATAGCTTATTTCTCAAGGAGGTTAACTCCGGCTGAAAGAAATTATTCAGTCGGAGATAAAGAACTTTTAGCCATGAAAGCAGCTATGGAACACTGGAGACACTTACTGGAAGGAACTGCAGAACCATTCCAGATTTATACAGATCACAAGAATTTGCAGAATTTAAAAAGAAATAAAACATTATCCTCTAGACAGGTCCGATGGGCCTTGTTTTTGGATCGTTTTAATTTCATCCTTACTCATATCCAAGGTTCAAAAAATATCAAAGCTGATGCTTTGTCCAGATGCTTTGAAAGTACTGCAGAGTCTAATGAAAAGGCCCAAATCATACCCTCACACAAAATCATTGGTACTCTAATTATAACAACCTCAGACCTATACCAAGCTCAACAGTTGGATAAGGATATGCCAACAACTTGCAAACAAGATCCTAACAGTAGACTATTCTACTATAAAGATCGAATATATGTTCCATCTTCCTTCAGACAACAAGTGGTACAGCAACACCACGACACTCCCTTGGCAGGACATCCTGGAATACAAAAGACTATTGAGTTAATCAGTAGAACATATTGGTGGCCCCAGATGGCAAAGACTGTACAGAATCACTTAAATAATTGTCACAAATGTGCCAAAATGAAAAAAGAACATCACAAACCTTATGGACTCCTAACTCCTTTACCACTTCCAGAAAAACCTTGGGATATGATATCAATGGACTTCATTGTAGATTTACCATTATCCAATTCCCAAAATACCATAATGGTTGTGGTGGATCATCTAACCAAATTGGCTCATTTTGTCCCCTTAAAGAAAATCCCGACAGCTTCTTACACAGCTACCCTTTTTAACAACCATATTGTAAAATTACATGGATTGCCAACATCTATCATTTCAGATCGTGGATCCCAATTTACTTCCAAGTTTTGGAAACATTTGTGTAACACTTTAATGATATCACTTAGACTTTCAACAGCATTTCATCCACAATCAAATGGTCTCACTGAACGCTTGAATAAAACACTCGAGCAATATTTGAGATGTTTTATTTCCACGAGACAAAACGATTGGTTCGATTGGTTACCAATGGCTGAATTTGCGTACAACAATGCAATGAGTAGTTCTACCAAAGTCTCTCCTTTTTTCGCTACCTACGGGTTCCATCCTCGTACCTATCCAAATTCAATAAGTTGTAACCTTTCCCCTGCTGTTTCAGAATATACTACCAACATTAAGGAAACTCTGAAAACCTTACGATCCACTCTTAAGGATGCTAAAACAACCCAGAAAACATACTATGATCGAAAACATAAAATTCAACCAGCTTACAAGGTCAAAGATCTTGTTTGGCTGTCTACAAAAAATATTAAACTGAAAGTTCCTAGTAAAAAATTAGGTGATCAGTTTATAGGTCCATTTCCAATCATAAGAATCATCAATGAAAATGCTGTAGTTCTGAAGTTACCATCTGTATTACGCATACATCCCTCTTTCCATGTCTCACTTTTGAAACCTTACTTGGGTTCGGAAGTACCTCTTCCAGATTTATCTTTCTTTAGTGGATCAAATAGACTATGAGGTTGATTGTATCTTGGACTCCAGATACAGGAAAAATACTCTAGAGTATTTAGTTCATTGGAAAGGATACAGCAATGAAGAAAATTCCTGGGTTCCGATCCGGGATATTAACGCACCACTTCTACTCAAATCTTACCATATATCCAATCCCCAGAAGCCTGCTCCTTCATCTTCTGGGGACCCCTCTTGAACAGGGGGACCTGTCATGTCTCATTATGATATACTTCCCCTTTAAGGATTGTTCTCCTCCCTTTACTTTCCTCAATAAAAGGAACAACAATCCCATCATTCCTTGCTTGATTATGGATGTATACTGAGTCTCTAATTTGAAGCTTAACTCTACAGACTGGCGTAAGCTTCTATGAATCTTGTATCACAGTTATAAAGTTATAAACTCCTCTACTTAAACTATTGCTTATCTAAACAGTGTCAAAGGTTTAGTGAATGTAAACTTACTTCACATCTTTAACGCTGCTACTGCGATCCAAACATCTCCCTTTAAGGCTGCAACCGTACTAAGATTGTGTGCACACAAAGCCGGTGACGTCACCAGAAGCCGACAAGAGCCGGACACAGAGCACAAGCTGCAAACAAACGCTGAAGCCTCAATTGATAGACACGCTTCTTACAGAAGACTAAAAAGGATTACTACAAACACGGACAGGTATGAGAGGATATATACAGACTATTGAGACTATAGTTACTTGGATCTGTTTTATATAACTTATCTGTGTAACGGACTGCTACAATAATCGATACCTTTAAAGTCCTCTTGAGTTGTTACCTGGAATCACACATGTACTCTCCTGAATTAAAACCTTAATAATCCTCTGAAATAAAGTTTCACCTACTCCTGAGGCATTAATATTTAAAACCATTTTATTTCTTGGGAATATTCTGTTCAGAGATCATAATTACTACTGAACTATTCCTTTCCTTTTTTTTTTTCTATTAAAGTCAAAGTATATTATTTTTATTTTTTTTCAGCATGTGAAAAGATTTCCTTGTTATGCAAACGTTTATTTTGATATATCTGAATGTCTATCTCTAGTTTAGATTTATATTAAATTATGTACTGATTTACACTTATTTAGTTCACATTAAAACATTTGCTTTCATTCTGTTCCCTTTCTACTAAAGAATTGTTTTAAGGGTTGTATTGTAAGCAGACATTCAGCATAAAGTAGTAGAACTTAAATTAATAAATGTATACTCAGTTAAAGCATAGTGTTTATATAATTTATTTAATGACAAATTATATCACAGAATAATCAAGCCTATAAAAAAATATTTGATTATTTGATACAGGTTTCATTATGGATCCTCTGGAATTAAATAATCAAGCCTATAAAAAATTATTTGATTATTTGATACAGGTTTCATTATGGATCCTCTGGAATTAAATAATCAAAACGCCTCCTTAAATCAGAAAGTGGAGATATTAGCTCAAGGTCTGAATGAGGTGAAAAATGAAAATAATACACTAAAACGTATTCTGAATGATTATGCTACACAAAGATCAAATGAATTGCCTGAACCACAAGTTAACCCACCAACTCCCTTTAATGGAGATCGCTCCAAATTTCGTGAATACAAAAATGCATGTATGTTAATGTTTACTTTGAAACCCAGAACCTATCGCACAGATAGAATCAAGGTCTGTACTGCTATTTCATACCTCTCTTCTAGATCTTGGGCAGACAGGTTTTTTGAGGCAGAAGATCTTATTCTCAATTCATTAGAAAACTTCTTTTCAACAATGGCGATATTATATGAAGATACAAACAAACAGCAAACTGCTGAACAAAAATTAAGATCCTTGAAACAAGGGAAAAGAGCGGTGGAGGATTACATCGCAGATTTTCAACTTTGGGCCACAGACTCTCAGTGGAATTCAATCAGTCTTAAAAACCAATTTCGTTTGGGTCTCTCTGAACATCTGAAAGATGAACTTTCTAGAGTTGAATTCCCAGAATCCTTAGAAGCCTTGATCAAACTAAGTATAGCTATGGATAGGAGATACAGAGAGAGAAAGTTCGAAAGACACCAATTCGAAACCCCTTTAAGAAGAATATATCAACCATCTCAAGAGAAAATTAATCCCCAAGCAGTTCCTATGGAAATAGGAACTATTCGTGGACCTTTAAGTCAAGAAGAAAAACAGAGAAGACGTTTGTCAAATCTGTGTTTATATTGTGCAAACAAGGAACATGATGTGGCCTCTTGTCCCATACTCTCACGCCAAAAGAAGGGTAAGTTCCTTGATGTTTGTAGTAAAGATTGCACCAGAACTCAATCTCATCTGTCTATTATGTTATCTTTACAGTGGGATCAACATCAGATAAAGAACGAAGCTATAATTGATTCGGGTGCTGATGGAATCTTCATAGATGAATCAATTGTTAAACTAAATAAAATTCCAATTGTGCAAAAATCCTTGCCTGTTTTTGTTCGTCTTATTGATGGATCTCAATTTTTAAAAGGTCCAATAACTCATAATACCATTCCAATGCTAACCATTACCCCTACAGGTCACAAAGAATTTATAATTTATGACATAATTCCCAGCTCCCTACATCCAATAATTCTGGGTTACCCTTGGCTAAACAAACACAATCCATCTATTGATTGGACACAAAACAATGTAACATTCTTATCACAATACTGCCTGGATACTTGTTTCCCTTACATAACAGTAAGACATATGTCTCCCTTATTACCAGACGAATATAAGGATTTCAGTGATGTCTTTAATTTAAAAAATGCCGAGACTTTACCTCCACATAGGCATTTTGATTGCCCCATAGATACCAAACCTGGAGTTGAAATACCATCAGGGAGAATATTTCCACTTTCACAGAAAGAATTAACACATTTAAGGGAATACTTGGATGAGAATCTAAGGAAGGGATTTATATCCCCATCCTCTTCTCCAGTTGCTTCTGCTATTTTTTTTGTTCCAAATAAGGATGGATCAATTAGACCTATTATAGATTATAGAGCTCTGAATGCGGTTACCATTAAAAACAGATATCCTTTACCGTTAATCCCGGAAATCATAGAACGCCTTAATGGTGCTACTATTTTTACCAAGCTAGACCTAAAGGGGGCATACAATTTGATACGTATGTGTTCTAGGGATGAATGGAAGACTGATTTCAAGACCAGATATGGCTTGTTTCAATACAATGTGATGTCCTTTGGCTTGACGAATGCACCCGCGACATTCCAGTTCTTCATTAATGAAATTTTTAAAGAACTTATGGATGTCTGCGTCATAGTATATTTGGATGATATACTTATATATTCAAAAAGCTTGATTGAACACAGAAAACACGTACGATGGGTATTAGCTACCCTCAGGGATCATCACCTATATGCAAAAATGGAAAAATGTCAATTCCACAAGGACACCATTAAATTCCTTGGGTATATAATTTCTCCTAAAGGAATACAAATGGACCAAGACAAATTAACAGCAATAACTGATTGGCCTATTCCCACATCTGTAAAAGCATTACAAAGATTTTTAGGTTTTACAAATTTTTATAGAAAATTTATAAACCAATTCTCCACCATTGTTCAACCACTAACTAGATTAACTGGAAAACAAAAATTCCAGTGGGATGCAGAGGCAAACCGTGCTTTTCTTTCTCTCAAAAAGGCATTCACCACAGCTCCTATATTGCATATACCAAATCCTAAATTACCATACACTCTTGAAGTTGACGCCTCCAATGTGGGCATTGGAGCAATTCTATCTCAACCAGAAAAAGACTCCAGTCATTTACATCCAATAGCTTATTTCTCAAGGAGGTTAACTCCGGCTGAAAGAAATTATTCAGTCGGAGATAAAGAACTTTTAGCCATGAAAGCAGCTATGGAACACTGGAGACACTTACTGGAAGGAACTGCAGAACCATTCCAGATTTATACAGATCACAAGAATTTGCAGAATTTAAAAAGAAATAAAACATTATCCTCTAGACAGGTCCGATGGGCCTTGTTTTTGGATCGTTTTAATTTCATCCTTACTCATATCCAAGGTTCAAAAAATATCAAAGCTGATGCTTTGTCCAGATCCTTTGAAAGTACTGCAGAGTCTAATGAAAAGGCCCAAATCATACCCTCACACAAAATCATTGGTACTCTAATTATAACAACCTCAGACCTATACCAAGCTCAACAGTTGGATAAGGATATACCAACAACTTGCAAACAAGATCCTAACAGTAGACTATTCTACTATAAAGATCGAATATATGTTCCATCTTCCTTCAGACAACAAGTGGTACAGCAACACCACGACACTCCCTTGGCAGGACATCCTGGAATACAAAAGACTATTGAGTTAATCAGTAGAACATATTGGTGGCCCCAGATGGCAAAGACTGTACAGAATCACTTAAATAATTGTCACAAATGTGCCAAAATGAAAAAAGAACATCACAAACCTTATGGACTCCTAACTCCTTTACCACTTCCAGAAAAACCTTGGGATATGATATCAATGGACTTCATTGTAGATTTACCATTATCCAATTCCCAAAATACCATAATGGTTGTGGTGGATCATCTAACCAAATTGGCTCATTTTGTCCCCTTAAAGAAAATCCCGACAGCTTCTTACACAGCTACCCTTTTTAACAACCATATTGTAAAATTACATGGATTGCCAACATCTATCATTTCAGATCGTGGATCCCAATTTACTTCCAAGTTTTGGAAACATTTGTGTAACACTTTAATGATATCACTTAGACTTTCAACAGCATTTCATCCACAATCAAATGGTCTCACTGAACGCTTGAATAAAACACTCGAGCAATATTTGAGATGTTTTATTTCCACGAGACAAAACGATTGGTTCGATTGGTTACCAATGGCTGAATTTGCGTACAACAATGCAATGAGTAGTTCTACCAAAGTCTCTCCTTTTTTCGCTACCTACGGGTTCCATCCTCGTACCTATCCAAATTCAAGAAGTTGTAACCTTTCCCCTGCTGTTTCAGAATATACTACCAACATTAAGGAAACTCTGAAAACCTTACGATCCACTCTTAAGGATGCTAAAACAACCCAGAAAACATACTATGATCGAAAACATAAAATTCAACCAGCTTACAAGGTCAAAGATCTTGTTTGGCTGTCTACAAAAAATATTAAACTGAAAGTTCCTAGTAAAAAATTAGGTGATCAGTTTATAGGTCCATTTCCAATCATAAGAATCATCAATGAAAATGCTGTAGTTCTGAAGTTACCATCTGTATTACGCATACATCCCTCTTTCCATGTCTCACTTTTGAAACCTTACTTGGGTTCGGATGTACCTCTTCCAGATTTATCTTTCTTTAGTGGATCAAATAGACTATGAGGTTGATTGTATCTTGGACTCCAGATACAGGAAAAATACTCTAGAGTATTTAGTTCATTGGAAAGGATACAGCAATGAAGAAAATTCCTGGGTTCCGATCCGGGATATTAACGCACCACTTCTACTCAAATCTTACCATATATCCAATCCCCAGAAGCCTGCTCCTTCATCTTCTGGGGACCCCTCTTGAACAGGGGGACCTGTCATGTCTCATTATGATATACTTCCCCTTTAAGGATTGTTCTCCTCCCTTTACTTTCCTCAATAAAAGGAACAACAATCCCATCATTCCTTGCTTGATTATGGATGTATACTGAGTCTCTAATTTGAAGCTTAACTCTACAGACTGGCGTAAGCTTCTATGAATCTTGTATCACAGTTATAAAGTTATAAACTCCTCTACTTAAACTATTGCTTATCTAAACAGTGTCAAAGGTTTAGTGAAGGTAAACTTACTTCACATCTTTAACGCTGCTACTGCGATCCAAACATCTCCCTTTAAGGCTGCAACCGTACTAAGATTGTGTGCACACAGAGCCGGTGACGTCACCAGAAGCCGACAAGAGCCGGACACAGAGCACAAGCTGCAAACAAACGCTGAAGCCTCAATTGATAGACACGCTTCTTACAGAAGACTAAAAAGGATTACTACAAACACGGACAGGTATGAGAGGATATATACAGACTATTGAGACTATAGTTACTTGGATCTGTTTTATATAACTTATCTGTGTAACGGACTGCTACAATAATCGATACCTTTAAAGTCCTCTTGAGTTGTTACCTGGAATTAATCACACATGTACTCTCCTGAATTAAAACCTTAATAATCCTCTGAAATAAAGTTTCACCTACTCCTGAGGCATTAATATTTAAAACCATTTTATTTCTTGGGAATATTCTGTTCAGAGATCATAATTACTACTGAACTATTCCTTTCCTTTTTTTTTTCTATTAAAGTCAAAGTATATTATTTTTATTTTTTTTCAGCATGTGAAAAGATTTCCTTGTTATGCAAACGTTTATTTTGATATATCTGAATGTCTATCTCTAGTTTAGATTTATATTAAATTGTGTACTGATTTACACTTATTTAGTTCACATTAAAACATTTGCTTTCATTCTGTTCCCTTTCTACTAAAGAATTGTTTTAAGGGTTGTATTGTAAGCAGACATTCAGCATAAAGTAGTAGAACTTAAATTAATAAATGTATACTCAGTTAAAGCATAGTGTTTATATAATTTATTTAATGACAAATGATATCACAAAGTGATATATCCGTCTCAATAAGAGAAATAATAGATAAAAAATGATATAACCATCTCAAATGCAGATATTGCAAAGAAAGTCCACACTTTAGGAGATATTTCACAATCCTCCAGGCAGCAAACTCATTCCAGATCGATGTTGGCAGTCGCAAGTTCTATTAAAAAGAAGAAGAGAAGAGGCGCCAAATAGTGTGTACCGTTTAGGCTATAAGAGGCCAAAACCCCAAATGAATCTTACTTACAAGATTTTCAGCACTTAAGAAGTGCCACATGTGCCTTCTGAACAATTATTAGCCGTCCAGCTAGCTAGGTGAAAAGATTTGTTTTAAATTAAACATTTTATATATTACAAGTAGCACGGCATATCAGTTTTTTATCTGCCAATTTGATGCTAGTTTTTTATCTGCCAATTTGATGCCAGTTTTTTATCTGCCAATTTGATGTCATTTTTGAGAGTGAATCCTGAGGCGGTTTCGGAGATATCTTGAATATTTCGTTTATGCCCAGAGGAATACTTGTGAACACAGTGATCTGGACAGCTGATAATTGTCCAGGAGGTCTTTGTGGCACTTCTCAAGTGTCCTATATCTCGTGAGTACATTTCATACTTTGCGCATCTGTCATTGTTCTCACTGATACACACTATTGTGGCACTTCTGTGTTTTTCTTTTGTATAGCTTGACACTGGAGGAATATAGGCCAACACAGCTAGCTGGACGGCTGCTAATTGTTCAGAAGGCACATGTGGCACTTCTTAAGTGCTGAAAATCTTGTAAGTAAGATTCATTTGGGGTTTTTGCCTCTTATAGCCTAAACGGTACACACTATTTGGCGCCTCTTCTCTTCTTCTTTTAAATATTTCAACATACACTCACCGGCCACTTTATTAGGTACACCTATTCAATTGTTTGGTAACACAAATTGCTAATCAGACAATCACATTGGAGCAACTCAATGCATTTAGGCAATTTAGACGTGGTGAAGATGACTTGCTGAAGTTCAAACTGAGCATCAGAATTAGGGAGGAAAGGGGATTTAAGTGACTTTGAATGTGGCATGGTTGTTGGTGCCAGACGGGCTGGTCTGAGTATTTCAAAAACTGCTGATCTACTGGGATTTTCAAGCACAACCATCTCTAGGGTTTATAGAGAATGGACTGAAAAAGAAAAAATATCCAGTGAGAGGCAGTTGTGTGGACGACAATGCCTTGTGGATGTCAGAGGAGAACGGGCAGACTGGTTCAAAATGATAGAAAGGCAACAGTAACTCAAATAACCACTCATTACAACCAAGGTATGCAGAATACCATCTCTGAATGCACAACACGTCGAACCTTGAAGCATTTGGGCTACAGCAGCAGAAGACCACACTGAGTGCCACTCCTGTCAGCTATAAACAGAAAACTGAGGCTACAATTCACACAGGCTCACCAAAATTGGACAATAGAAGATTGGAAAAGTGCTGCCTGGTCTGATGAGTCTCGATTTCAAATGCGACATTTAGATAGTGGGGTCAGAATTTGGTGTAAACAACATGAAAGCATTAATCCATCCTGCCTTCTATCAACGGTTTAAGCTGGTGGTGGTGGGTGTGGGGTATATTTTTGTGGCACACGTTAGGCCCCTTAGTACCAATTGAGCATTGTTTAAATGCCACGGCCTACCTGAGTATTTTTGCAGACTATGTCCATCCCTATATGACTACAGTGTACCCATCTTCTGATGGCTGCATCCAGCAGGATAATGCACCATGTCACAAAGGGCAAATCATCTCAAACTTGTTTTTTTTTAACATAATAATGAGTTCACTGTACTCCAATGGCCTCCACAGTCACCAGATCTCAATCAAATAGAGCACCTTTGGAATGTGGTGGAACGGGAGATTCACATCATTGCTGTGCAGCCCACAAATCTGCAGCAACTGTGTGATGCTATCATGTCAATATGGACCAAAATCTCTGAGGAATGTTTCCAACACCTTGTTGAATCTATGCCATGAAGAATTAAAGCAGTTCTGAAGGCAAAAGAGGGTCCAACCCGGTACTAGCAAGGTGTACCTAGTAAAGTGGCCAGTCAGTGTATATCTGATGGTATTTTATTACAATATATATCTATACTATATTTATATATAGATGATTATATATAGGTATAGATATATACAGATATATAATGTATATGAATATCTATTTAAAAATACATAGAACATTTTCCCCTATGTGAAGGACACTGGGATGTGAAATATTTACAGTAAATATACACCATAAAACAGGGGATTGAGACCCTCTGTTTGCGGCCGATTGGCCTTGAATCTGCAGGGGGCGGCATTGCACAAGCAGTTCACAAGAACGGCGTGTGCAATGATAAATGCCGATAGCGTGCGGCGGACATGATATGCTACATCATATCATGTCCGTCCGCACTGTAATAAATCAGCCCCTGTGTCTCTTCTAATTGATTGGGATAAACCTCCATGGTAGTACATTTTTAAACATATTAATCTAGATTAAGCAATAACTGATAGGTCTTTAGAAAAGGGACAGTGTACACCAATTTTCATATAATTGCATGTAATAGACACTACTATAAAGAAAAATCCAGTTTTAAACCTTTTAAAAACTTACTTAGAAGCTCCAGTTTAGCACTTTTGATGAGGATAGGCTGGGACACCCAGTGACACCCAGTGGAAGCAGAAAGAGCAGACCCTTCCCTGCACATAAAAAAGACAGATTACACAAACAATAGCCGAACAAATCTGTATACCTGGCTCTACATCTGATACTTTGGGGCTTGGTTAGGAGTCTGCAAATCAGCACATTGTTATTACAAAATAAGCAAAACTATACATTGTTACAAAAACCCTCCCATATAGGCTATTTAAATGGATCATCTACAAAACATTTATGCTAAGAAAAATCTAGTGTACAAAGTCCCTAACGAAAACAGATGTTTATGTGATATATTTGGAGCTTAATCACTCAAATACACAGTTAAAGGTCACCCAACACAACAACAAAAAAAAAAGCCTTCAAACGTGTTTCAAGTATGTTTTAATATTTATCCTATAAACAAAACTTTATTGGCCCTACATCCAACTCAGGGCTAGATTACAACGATCCTGCTAGAGCGTTAATTGCGCTAGAAGTAAGAATTTTGTGCGTGTCAGGTTACTCCCGTATTATGAGTTGAAAGTAAACTGTTTTTGTTTGCTTGCTTGATAACCCAATGGATGCAAAACTTTGAATATCGTGAAGTCAATGGTGCAAAAAAGTGGAAAAAGCACCCTACTCACATGCAAATATGATTGCATATTCCTTCTCAAGTGCGCTAACCCAGCATGAAAATAAATACATATTTCTACATAAACTCACCAGCCACTTTATTAGGGACACATCAATTGCTTGGTAACACAAATTGCTAATCAGCCGATCACATTGGAGCAACTCAATGCATTTAGGCATCTAGACTTGCTGAAGTTCAAACTGATCATCAGAATTAGGGAGAAAAGGGGATTTAAGTGACTTTGTACGTGGCATGGTTGTTGGTGCCAGACGGGCTGGTCTGAGTATTTCAAAAACTGCTGATCTACTGAGATTTTCACGCACAACCATCTCTAGGGTTTACAGAGAATGGACTGAAAAAGAAAAAATATCCAGTGAGAGGCAGTTGTGTGGACGACAATGCCTTGTGGATGTCAAAGGAGAATGGGCAGACTGGTTTGAGATGATAGAAAGGCAACAGTAACTCAAATAACCACTTGTTACAACCAAGGTATGCAGAATACCATCTCTGAATTCACAACACGTCAAACCTTGAAGCAGTTGGGCTACAGCATCAGAAGACCACACCGGGTGCCACTCCTGTCACCTAAAAACAGAAAACTGAGGCTACAATTTGCACAGGCTCACCAAAATTGGACAATAGAAAATTGGAAAAGCGTTGCCTGACAGCCAACAAATCTGCAGCAACTGCGTGATGCTATCATGTCAATATGGACCAAAATCTCTGAGGAATGTTTCCAACACCTTGTTGAATCTATGCCACAAAGAATTAAAGCAGTTCTGAAGGCAAAAGTGGGTCCAACCCGGTACTAGCAAGGTGTAACTTATAAAGTGGCCGGTCAGTGTATATGTGATGGTATTTTATTACAATATATATCTATACTATATTTATATATAGATGATTATATATAGGTATAGATATATACAGATATATATATATGAATATCTATTTAAAAATACATAGAATATATTCCCCTATGTGAAGGACACTGGGATGTGAAATATTTACAGTAAATATACACTATGACACTTTATTGAAAATAAATATTGTGGGGGCGGAGCCAACCATGGCTTGAGATGGCCGCTTTCATCTGATGCTCCGTATCTATTCCTGCACCACAGGAGATTAACACCGGTTCCACGGCGATGTAAACTGCGAGAACCATAGGAGAGAACACCTAAAAGCTCGAGAACACCAAAATGGAATAAGAACCTGAGAAAGGATATTGTATGAAGCAGAAAAAGCACCATTTCAAAGTGCGCCCCTGCTGCACTGCCCGGGAAACCCTGTACATGGATTAAGTGCTGCGCAACTCATAGTTACAGCAGAGGCCCAGTTTGTAAACCGGAGCATAACAAGCAAATACTCGCAATCCTGAAGGCTACAACTTCACAAGAGGGCTCAAGGAACATACAAAGAGACCTCTGCACCACCGTAGGTGCTAACCCTCACTATCAGACTGTCCCCTTGCTGAGGTCAATGATACGTATAATCTCACAACAGCCTTGCATAAAACAAAGCACCATAAGAGCCTAGACCCCTAAAATAGACTTTACAAATCTCTAATAACTCTATAAAGCTTTTTACTAAAGTTTTACTAAATAAAGTCTACCTTGACAGGCCGGATCTGAAGCCTATCATATTTAGGCCATTGACTTTTACACACAGTACTTCTAAAACTCCTGTCTTAGAAGAGACATACTTGTAATCACCAAGAAAGGTTCATTTCTGAGACAGGTTGCAGCTTGGATGAGATCTGGAACAAATTGGGGCCTAATCTCAGAATAAACAAGACCACTTATGCAGTAAAAGGAGAAACGGGCCTAGTAACATTTCAGCCTTGCAATCCAGCCTTTCTCCTAGTTTACTCATCAAGTTACTAGCAAATAAATTATCAAATTCTACCATGGCGACTAGGAAGTCTCTCAATCCAGACAAAGGGACTAAATCAATTTAACCTTCTGACTCTAAAATGAATAAATACTTTAAAACATTACAAACAGCTTCCTCAGATGATGAAGATTTACATCTTTCACAAGATGACCACCAAGAAACCTTCTCTTCAGACAGGGAAGCCCCTATCACTAGATCTGATTTAAAAGAGCTACCAACCAAAGCAGACCTCTCTGCTTTTTTTCCAGCAGGTCAACCAGATGTTAAAAGAAGACATTTCAGAGATCAAAAAAGATGTTCTTGACCTGGGAGGTAGGGTAGCATATGTGGAGAAGCAAGTAGAAGACCACTCTTCAAATGTTGACCTACTCACAAGGAAAATTGAAACACAGGAATCACAAATAGATTTCTTACATTCAAAACTGGAGGACTTAGACAACAGGGGTAGGAGGCAAAACTTGCGTATTAGTGGTATTCCGGAAAACATATCCACTGTTAACCTCCAACCCTTTATTCAAAAAGTCTTTAAACAACTACTGAATGATCAACAACTACCAGTAATGTCTCTAGATAGGGCACACAGGGCACTGAGACCCTTGCCTTGCAACAATGAACCTCAAAGGGACGTAATTCTGCGATTCCACAAATATTCTGACAAGGAAGCGATTATGAATGCGATTCGGACACAATAATCTTTTAAAATTGACGACAAAGTTAACATTTTTTGCTAATCTCAGTCCAATCACCCTATAAAATCGTAAGGAAGGGGGATTTCTCACATTTCATCTACGGGAACAGGGCCTTAAATACAGATGGGGATTTCCTTTTAGTGTGAAGGTATTGAAGAATAACAAAACAGTGATCTACCATTCTCCAGATGACCTGAAAAACTTCTGTCATCTACTAGATATCCCCACTCCTACACTGCCTTCACTGGATATTTCCAAAGACACAGCATCATTAGGAGACTCCATCCAACCAAGACCCCAACGTTTACACTGGATAAAAGTAGCCAGGAAAAGAGCAAGAGACACTCCATCTAAACAGCTCACCACAATAGTAGCCATTGATTCAGGCTGATTCATTGGCTTAGAGGCTCACTTAAAGTTGCTCTGAAAGAAGAAACAAGCCTCACTGGAGGCTCGATAAGAACCCTTCCCTGGTTGTCCTCAATATATATGTATCCTTTATTTCTGTTTATTATTCTATGGCTTTTCTCTTGTTATATGTACATTAATTTGTGTTCTCAGGTTGTTAGAAAAATTTACACAATGTCCCATGTGAAATATGTAATGGTGCATCTCTCCATTGCATGTTCTTTTTAGCCTTAGGTGCACTTCAATCCTTTTTTGGTTGTAACAACACCCAAATGATCCATACCATCAACTTGGAGACAGTTAGAGGGACATTTCAAGTTATTTTGTTTGTTATCTGGTTTATATGTTTTATCTGGATCTCTAATGTATTCATCTCTCTTCCTTATGACTTAAGGGCTTTTCAATCTCTACTCATGTTCCTAGTCCCCTATTCCACATTATCATACCCCTTCATGGACGGAGGCAAGAAAACAAGCAACTCACAACTCACCAACCCTGTTTTAAAAGTGGATCTGACTGAGTATAAAATAATCATACCAGGTATGCACCACCACCTACTCACGACATTACAGGGTAAGCAATTACATAAAAATGCACCCTAATGGCACACCACCTAAAGATATTACCTTAATTTCTCAAAATTGTAAAGGGCTAGACTCTCCCACTTAGCATTCGATTGCACTAAATTAGTTGAAGAAAGAAGGGGCTAAAATTACAGTATCTCACAAAAGTGAGTACACCCCTCACATTTTTGTAAATATTTTATTATATCTTTTCATGTGACAACACTGAAGAAATAAGAGAATAGAGAGACGCACTCAACTGAGACAGAACAAAAGCTAGAAAAACTTCTGTGCTTGTCTACAAGGCCACTCAGGGTGCAGTCTCTTTTAACACAGTATGACTTTCACAGAGAAAAAATATCCTGTAGCATATCAGTCTGACCCTGCCCAATGACAGTCCAGCACCGAAATACAAGGCAATTCTTCTCTGAAACAGAGAAAACAACAGACCCCAGACGTACGTTTTGGCCTCCTTTGGGCCTCGTCAGTGAGGTGCAGTTGCATCTCTCTAGTGCATATGTGCAAGGAGTCCACGTCTGGTTTCCCCTTTTTACTCTTAGGGAGACCTAAGAGTAATTTACATAAAAAACAAGAAAATAGAAAGATGCACTCAACTGAGACAGAACTAAAGCTAGAAAAACTTCCGTGCTTGTCCACAAGGCCAGTGCCACTCAGGGTGCAGTCTCTTTTAGCACATTACGCCTTTCACAGAGAAAAAATATCCTGTAGCATATCAGTCTGAACCTGCCCAATGACAGTCCAGCGCCGAAATACCAGACAATTCTTCTCTGAACAAGAGAAACAACAAACCCCAGATGTACATTTTGGCCTTCTTTTTTGCCTTGTGAGTGATGTGCAGTTGTATATCTCTAGGGCATGTGTGCAAGGATTCCACGTCTGGTTTACCCTTTTTACTCTTAGGGAGACCCAAGAGTAATTTACATTAAAAACAAGAAAATAGAGAGACGCACTCAACTGAGACAGAACAAAAGCTAGAAAAACTTCTGTGCTTGTCCACAAAGCCAGTGCCACTCAGTGTGCAGTCTCTTTTAGCACATTATGTCTTTCACAGCGAAAAAATATCCTGTAGCATATCAGTCTGATCTTGCCCAATGACAGTCCAGCACCGAAATACCAGGCAATTCTTCTCTGGCCTTGTGGACAAGCATGGAAGTTTTTCTAGCTTTTGTTCTGTCTCAGTTGAGTGTATCTCTGTATTTTCTTGTTTTTATGCAAATTACTCTTAGGTCTCCCTATGAGTAAAAAGGGGAAACCAGACGTGGACTCCTTACACATATGCCCTAGAGGGATGCAACCGCACCTCACTGACAAGGCCCAAAAGAGGCTGAAACGTACATCTGGGGTTCGTTGTTTTCTCTTGTTCAGAGAAGAATTGCCTGGTATTTCGGCATTGGACTGTCATTGGGCAGGGTCAGTCTGATATGCTACAGAATATTTTTTCTCTGTGAAAGGCATAATGTGTTAAAAGAGACTGCACCCTGAGTGGCACTGGCCTTGTGGACAAGCATGGAAGTTTTTCCAGCTTTTGTTCTGTCTCAGTTGAGTGTGTCTCTCTATTTTCTTGTTTTTATGCAAATTACTCTTAGGTCTCCCTATGAGTAAAAAGGGGAAACCAGACGTGGACTTGTTGCACATATGCCCTAGAGTGATGCAACTGCACCTCACAGACAAGGCTGAAATGTACGTCTGGGTTTTGTTGTTTTCTCTTGTTCAGAGAAGAATTGCCTGGTATTTCGGTGCTGGACTGTCATTGGGCAGGGTCAGACTGATATGCTACAGGATATTTTTTCTCTGTGAAAGTCATACTGTGTTAAAAGAGACTGCACCCTGAGTGGCCTTGTAGACAAGCACAGAAGTTTTTCTAGCTTTTGTTCTGTCTCAGTTGAGTGCGTCTCTCTATTCTCTTATTTCTTCAGTGTTGTCACATGAAAAGATATGAAAGGCATAATGTGCTGTGAAAGGCATAATGTGCTAAAAGAGACTGCACCCTGAGTGGCACTGGCCTTGTGGACAAGCATGGAAGTTTTTCTAGCTTTTGTTTTGTCTAAATTGAGTGCGTCTCTCTATTTTCTTGTTTTTAACACTAAAGAAATTACACTTTGCTACAATGTAAAGTAGTGAGAGTACAACCTGTATAACAGTGTAAATTTGCTGTCCCCTCAAAATAACTCAACACACAGCCTTTAATGTCTAAACCGTTGGCAACAAAAGTGAGTACACCCCTAAGTGGAAATGTCCAAATTGGGTCTAAAGTGCCAATATGTTGTGTGGCCACCATTATATTCCTGCACTGCCTTAATCCTCTTGGGCATGGAATTCACCAGAGCTTCACAGTTTGCCACTGGAGTCCTCTTCCACTCCTCCATGATGACATCACAGAGCGTGCCCCCACCTTCTGTTTGAGGATGCCTCACAGATGCTCAATAGGGTTTAGGTCTGGAGACATGCTTGGCCAGTCCATCACCTTTACCCTCAGCTTCTTTAGCAAGGCAATGGTCGTCTTGGAGGTGTGTTTGGGGTTGTTATCATGTTGGAATACTGTCCTGCGGCCTTCTCTGAAGGGAGGGGATCATGCTGTGCTTCAGTATGTCACAGTACATGTTGGCATTCATGGTTCCCTCAATGAACTGTAGCTCCCCAGTGCCGGCAGCACTCATGCAGGCCCAGACCATGAAACTCCCACCACCATGCTTGACTGTAGGCAAGACACACTTGTCTTTGTACTCCTCATCTGGTTGCCGCCTCACATGCTTGACACCATCTTAACCAAATAAGGTTATCTTGGTCTCATCGGACCACAGGACATGGTTCCAGTAATCCATGTCCTTAGTCTGTTTGTCTTCAGCAAACTGCGGGCATTCTTGTGCATCATCTTTAGAAGAGACTTCCTTTTGGGACAACAGCCATGCAGACCAATTTGATGCAGTGTGCGGCGTATGGTCTGAGCACTGACAGGCTGACCCCCTACTCCTTCAACCTCTGCAGCAATGCTGGCAGCACTCATATGTCTACAGGGAGTGCAGAATTATTAGGCAAATGAGTATTTTGACCACATCATCCTCTTTATGCATGTTGTCTTACTCCAAGCTGTATAGGCTCGAAAGCCTACTACCAATTAAGCATATTAGGTGATGTGCATCTCTGTAATGAGAAGGGGTGTGGTCTAATGACATCAACACCCTATATCAGGTGTGCATAATTATTAGACAACTTCCTTTCCTTTGACAAAATGGGTCAAAAGAAGGACTTGACAGGCTCAGAAAAGTCAAAAATAGTGAGATATCTTGCAGAGGGATGCAGCACTCTTAAAATTGCAAAGCTTCTGAAGCGTGATCATCGAACAATCAAGCGTTTCATTCAAAATAGTCAACAGGGTCGCAAGAAGTGTGTGGAAAAACCAAGGCGCAAAATAACTGCCCATGAACTGAGAAAAGTCAAGCGTGCAGCTGCCAAGATGCCACTTGCCACCAGTTTGGCCATATTTCAGAGCTGCAACATCACTGGAGTGCCCAAAAGCACAAGGTGTGCAATACTCAGAGACATGGCCAAGGTAAGAAAGGCTGAAAGACGACCACCACTGAACAAGACACACAAGCTGAAACGTCAAGACTGGGCCAAGAAATATCTCAAGACTGATTTTTCTAAGGTTTTATGGACTGATGAAATGAGAGTGAGTCTTGATGGGCCAGATGGATGGGCCGTGGCTGGATTGGTAAAGGGCAGAGAGCTCCAGTCCGACTCAGATGCCAGCAAAGTGGAGGTGGAGTACTGGTTTGGGCTGGTATCATCAAAGATGAGCTTGTGGGGCCTTTTCGGGTTGAGGATGGAGTCAAGCTCAACTCCCAGTCCTACTGCCAGTTTCTGGAAGACACCTTCTTCAAGCAGTGGTACAGGAAGAAGTCTGCATCCTTCAAGAAAAACATGATTTTCATGTAGGACAATGCTCCATCACACGCGTCCAAGTATTCCACAGCGTGGCTGGCAAGAAAGGGTATAAAAGAAGAAAATCTAATGACATGGCCTCCTTGTTCACCTGATCTGAACCCCATTGAGAACCTGTGTTCCATCATCAAATGTGAGATTTACAAGGAGGGAAAACAGTACACCTCTCTGAACAGTGTCTGGGAGGCTGTGGTTGCTGCTGCATGCAATGTTGATGGTGAACAGATCAAAACACTGACAGAATCCATGGATGGCAGGCTTTTGAGTGTCCTTGCAAAGAAAGGTGGCTATATTGGTCACTGATTTGTTTTTGTTTTGTTTTTGAATGTCAGAAATGTATATTTGTGAATGTTGAGATGTTATATTGGTTTCACTGGTAAAAATAAATAATTGAAATGGGTATATATTTGTTTTTTGTTAAGTTGCCTAATAATTATGCACAGTAATAGTCACCTGCACACACAGATATCCCCCTAAAATAGCTATAACTAAAAACAAACTAAAAACTACTTCCAAAACTATTCAGCTTTGATATTAATGAGTTTTCTTGGGTTCATTGAGAACATGGTTGTTGTTCAATAATAAAATTAATCCTCAAAAATACTACTTGCCTAATAATTCTGCACTCCCTGTATTTCCCAAAGAAAACCTCTGGATATGACGCTGAGCACATACACTCAACCTCTTTGGTCGACCATGGAGAGGCCTGTCCTGAGTGGAACCTGTCCTGTGAAACTACTGTATGGTCTTTCCTACTATGCTGCAGCTCTTTTTCAGGGTCTTGGCAATCTTCTTATAGCCTAGGCCATCTTTATGTAGAGCAACATTTCTTTTTTTCAGATCCTCAGACAGTTCTGTGCCATGAGGTGCCATGTTGAACTTCCAGTGACCAGTATGAGAGAGTGTGAGAGTGATAACAATAAATTTAACACACCTGCTCCCCATTCACACCTGAGACCTTGTAACACTAATGAGTCACATGACACTGGGGAGGGAAAATGGCTAATTAGGCCCAATTTGGACATTCTATAAGAGAAAGAAGCACAGAGGCGCCAACATGGCCTAGTAACGTCACGGCAGTCGGATACAAAACATCAGCAGGATAGGAAATATACTCACAAGCGTAGCGCACCCAAATGGTGCTATTGTGGCAGCCTGGAACATCAAACAGTGGTCCAGCTCACTGGTGTCTCCAGCCAGATAGAGATGATCCTTGGCGAGGGCCTATCCTATGATGCCTATAAGGGCAAAAAAGGCACACACATAGCCCAGTAACGTTTGTACACCAGATAAAAAAGGATTCAAGGTTGTACTTACAGGAAACAAAGCACCACCAGGTGCAATATCAGCAGTACTGGGACCTCTCAGCCGCCCAGTGGACTGTGGAATCCAATTTGCAGGATGCAGAAAATCACCACTTTGGAAGATAGAACTAGCACACACACTCTGCCCCCAAACAGGAGCAGAATAATTGTGATAAAGCAAGTGTATATTTAAAAAAATTTATTTTAAAAACAGCGACATGTTTCTCAGCCAGCACAGGCTGTTTCCTCAGGCTATCAGTTTTTAAATATACACTTGCTTTATCACAATTATTCTGCTCCTGTTTGGGGGCAGAGTGTGTGTGCTAGTTCTATCTTCCAAAGTGGTGATTTTCTGCATCCTGCAAATTGGATTCCACAGTCCACTGGGCGGCTGAGAGGTCCCAGTACTGCTGATATTGCACCTGGTGGTGCTTTGTTTCCTGTAAGTACAACCTTGAATCCTTTTTTATCTGGTGTACAAACGTTACTGGGTGTCAGGCGAACTAGAACACTAAAGAAATAAGTGTTAAAAATAATATGAATCTCAGCTGCTGAGATTTTTATAGTTTAAGGTTTGTAGCTAGGATGTGTGGGATGAGCAAATAAATCACCTAAGAGGTGATTTGCAAACCCCATTAACAAATAGCCTTTATTGTAATTGGAATACTGGAAAATAGAACTCTATTCCTGCATCTTGTATCACAGTGTGAAAGATGTGCAGCAGGGAACTATTCCGCCAACCAATATGAGAAACTTAATATGCAAGAAAAAAATAAGGAAAAAATATAATGGCAGTAAATGAATTATAAACCGGTATTGCGAGTAACAACTTTTCATAAGGCAGACTAGAGAGAATGGAATGTCACTAGTTTATATACACAAGTCGTTGGTGGTACAGCGATAATTTATCAAAACAGTGAGGCTAGAGTATACTACAAAGTTTGCTTCGGTAGTCAGGAAAGCAAGTGACTGACCTGTGTGTAAAAATCCGGAGCGGTAGAAGCAGTGAGGAGCTGGTGAGTACCGTGAAGTTGGCGTGTGACGTCACCGCGGAGGAATCCTAGTACTGCTGGCTGAGAAGGAGATCCGGAAAAACAACGTAGGAGAGTTGCTACGCTTAGTGCTAATAGCGGAGCCTGGTTGAGGTATGCAGGCAAGTGAGGAAAATGAACTTGAACTTGACAGCAACCAAAATAGACAAAAGATCAAAATAGCTTAAGGTTAGTAAACAACTGCGTGTTGTTCAGTAGCTAGATGAGGAAAAATCCAATACCAAGCAATGAAGTAAAGGATACTGGGAGATTTATAGGCTGGCTGGAAAAGATAATTGAAATTTAAAGAAACAGTATAATGTCAAAGAAAATTAGGCTGTCAGCTAGGAGGATCCTGACAGGACCCCCCCTTCAAGGAGCAACCCCGGGGCTCAAGGTCGAGGGCGATCTGGGTTCCTCCGATGGAATAAGGCAACAAGTCTGGGAGCAGATATGTTGCAGGCAGGCTCCCAGGAGTCATCCTCCGGAGAATAGCCCTTCCAACGGACCAAATATTGGAGGATTCCACGAGAAAGTCTAGAATCCTGGATGGAGTGTACTTCATATTCGGTGTTTGGATCCACTACCAACGGAACAGCCAAGGAAGAAGGAAGAGAATCCCTGAGTGCTCTGTAGGGTTTTATCAGCGAAACGTGGAAGGTAGAATGAATCTTGAAGGAATCTGGAAGTTGGAGACGAACAGCATTCCGGTTAACGATGTGAGATATAGGATAAGGCCCTATGAACAGAGGCGAGAGTTTTTTAGAAGGGGTGTTCATGTTGAGGTTCTTAGTGGATAACCACACCAAGTCACCTACAGAATAGACCGGTGACGGAGTCCTTTTCCTATCATAATAATACTTTTGAGTTCTTTTGGCCTCATCGATACTGGCCTTTATGGTAGTGAAATTAGAAGAAATCATATCAGCTAGTTCTGAAACAGACAATGAGGGAGTCTGAAGATTAGGTAGAATTTGAAACCTTGGATGGAACCCATAATTCACGAAAAAGGGGGTTTCTTTTGTAGTGGAGTGAATGGTATTGTTAAAACAGAACTCAGCGTAGGATAGATGAGTGGACCAATTTTGAGGTTGAGATGAGCAATATGTTCTGAGGAATTGTTCTAGCCACTGGTTTGATCTTTCTGTTTGGCCATTTGACTGGGGATGATATGCGGTGCTTAATCTTTTATTTATTCCAAAGGTTTTACAAAACTCAGACCACAATTTACTAGAAAATTGAGTTCCTCTGTCACTGGTGATGCTATCAGGTATTCCGTGATATTTAAAGACGTTAGAGATGAGAAGTTGGATGGTTTCAGATGCTGTAGGAAGTTTGTGATATGGAACGAAATGACACATTTTGCTAAATAGGTCAACAATAACCAGGATGGTTGTGTTATTCATTGATTTAGGTAAGTCAACGATAAAATCGACGGCGATATCTAGCCAAGGCCTACTGGGTGTAGGAAGAGGAATTAATAAACCATAAGGAGAATGTTTTGACCTCTTTGATATGGTACATTTTCTACAGGAGAGTATATGGGTCCTCACATCTCGCGACATAGCCGGCCACCAGTAATTCCTCCCTATAAGTTCTTGGGTTTTCCTAACACCAGGGTGACCTGCGAGTAAAGAGTCATGTGAGGATTCAAGAACCATCTGACGTAGAGTGGGTGGAATGTACAATTTGTCCTGAAAATAGTAGAGACCGTTACTTCTTTTCTGTAGTAGATGTAAAGGTATATTTGTATCATTTAGTTGTTCTCCCTTTAGGTAAGATTCAGAGTCAATAACAAATGAGATGAAATTTTCAGGAGGTATAATGCTTTCTACCGAGGACTTTGAACGGACATACATTGGAAGCCTTGATAGTGCATCTGCTTTATGATTTTTGTTTGAGGGACGATAAACAATCTGATAATTGAATCTAGAAAAAAAAAGGTTCCATCGTACCTGTCTGGCCGAGAGAGTCTTTGTGGATTTGAGATATTGCAGATTACGGTGGTCTGTATAAATTAAAGTTGGTATCTTGGTACCCTCCAAGAGATGTCGCCAGTGTTCAAGTGCCATCTTGATGGCCAAAAGCTCTTTATCCCCAATAGGATAATTTTGTTCAGGGGGGGACAAACCGTGAGAATAGAAGGCCACTGGATGGAGAGGTTGATCTAAACCTTGGCGTTGAGAGAGCACGGCTCCCACGGCGACATCAGAAGCGTCTACCTCGAGAACAAAAGGTAATTCAGGATTAGGAAATTTGAGGATAGGAGCTGTTGTGAACCTGTTTTTTAGATCTTCAAAAACCTTTTGAGTAAGCTGATCCCAATGGAAAGGTACATTTTGTTTAGTCAGATTTGTTAAGGGTTTAACAATGTTAGAGAAGTTTTTAATAAATTTGCGATAAAAGTTCGCGAAACCGAGGAAACTCTGAACCTCTTTTCTGCATTTGGGGACAGGCCAATCAATAATTGCCTGAATTTTACCTTCCTCCATACGTATACCCATAGGACTTATTTCGTAACCTAAGAAGGTTATTTTATTAGAATTAAATATGCATTTCTCAGGTTTTGCGTATAGGTAGTTAGTTCTTAATCTAGAAAGTACCTGTCTGACATGTGAAATGTGCTGAGTTAAGGTTTTTGAGTAAATCAGAATGTCATCCAAATAAATGACTAAGAAAACGTCAAGGAAATCTCTGAATAAGTCATTTATTAGGTGTTGGAAAGTGGCCGGGGCGTTACATAGCCCGAACGGCATCACGGTATATTCGTACAGGCCGTAGCGAGTACGAAAAGCCGTCAGCCACTCGTCACCACTTCTTACTCGGATGAGATTGTACGCTCCCCTTAGATCTAATTTTGTAAAAAATTTAGCCCCTTCCAATCTCTCTATTAATTCTGGGATAAGAGGTAAGGGGTAGCGATTTTTTACTGTCACCTTATTAAGCTGTCGGTAGTCAACTATGGGACGTAAACTGCCGTCTTTATTTTTTACAAAAAACATACCGGCACCAGCTGGTGAGGTAGAGGGCCGTATGTAACCTTTCCTTAAATTATCCTCTAAATAAGTTTTAAGGTGTGTAAGTTCAGGTTTAGATAGAGGGAAAATGTGGCCATAAGGAATCTGAGCTCCAGGGACTAGCTCTATGGGGCAGTCGTATTTCCTGTGAGGTGGAAGAGTTTCAGATTCAGTTTTGGAGAAAACATCAGCGAAATCCTTATACTCATCAGGTAACTGGAAATCTAAGTCAGTGGTGGAAGTGTGCATAATACTGATAGGGAAACAAGTTGTTGAACAGAATTTTGAATCAAAGGTTACAGAGAGAGTGTCCCAGGAGATAGTGGGATTATGTAAGGTTAACCAATTTAAACCAAGTATAACCGGAGAGACAGGGGAGGAGATAACATCAAATGTAAGGTATTCTCTATGATGATCTGTGGAACTAACTAAGAGAGGAATAGTTTGATAAGCTACTGGACCTGATGAGATAGGGTTACCATCAATTCCTCTTAATAAAACAGGAGACTTTTTCTGCATAAGTGGAATTTTATTCTTAAGTGTATATTCTTTATCAATATAGCAGGCAGTAGCTCCTGAGTCAATAATTGCGGGGACGTGGAGACGATGGAGATCCCACTGGAAAAGAAGTGAAAGTTTACAATAGGCACTTCTACTATCATATGTATTGCAACAAGAGGAAAATAATAGGGACTTACCCCTGTTAGATTTTTGGAGAACTGGGCATTCTTTTACTGTATGCTCATCTGACGCACAGTAGAGACAGAGATTATTTTCTCTCCTTCTAGTCTTTTCTTGTGCGGTTAAAGGGGCTTTTAGGAACCCAATATCCATTGGCTCAGAGTGGGACTTTGCAGAGGAGATAGAGGGTGTAACACTAGTGGTTTTCTTTGTGTAAGAATCAGGATATGATCGTTCATGTTGTCTTTCTCGTAAGCGTCTATCTATTGTGATACTTAGATTTATCAAACCCTCTAGAGTGGGGGGCATATCAGTTCGGGACAATTCATCCTTAACCGCGTCTGAAAGACCCAGGCGGAACTGATTCCTTAAAGATAAGTTGTTCCACTCAGAGTCTTTTGTCCACCTCTTAAAGTCTGCTATGTAATCTTCCACCATTCTTTTTTTTTGTTTAAGTGCCCTAAGGGCAGTTTCTGCAGTTTGTTGCTTAAATGGGTCTTCGTATAATTGTCCCATTGCAGAGAAAAAATTCTCCAAAGAGTCTAATATGGTGTCATTAGATTCAAAAAAACTGTTTGCCCAACTACGTGGTTCCCCCCTTAGGAAAGATATGGTTGTTAAGACTCTGATCCTGTCAGTGGGGTAAGATTGGGTTTTCAGTGTAAATAAAAGTAAGCATGCATTCTTAAAGTCCCTATAGTGTGCCCTATCACCATAGAATTTTTCAGGTAAACTGACTTGTGGTTCAGGAGTATGTAATTTTGTCTCAATATAATCCTTAATGTAAGCTTTGAGTGCAGTGTTTTCAGCTCTAAGTGTATTTAACCCTTCAGTCAAGGAATCTACTCTTTGAGTTAGAGTCTGTAGAAGTGTAGTCATCTCAGCTGGATTCATTTTGTTAAAGGGCTTGGTATTCTGTCAGGCGAACTAGAACACTAAAGAAATAAGTGTTAAAAATAATATGAATCTCAGCTGCTGAGATTTTTATAGTTTAAGGTTTGTAGCTAGGATGTGTGGGATGAGCAAATAAATCACCTAAGAGGTGATTTGCAAACCCCATTAACAAATAGCCTTTATTGTAATTGGAATACTGGAAAATAGAACTCTATTCCTGCATCTTGTATCACAGTGTGAAAGATGTGCAGCAGGGAACTATTCCGCCAACCAATATGAGAAACTTAATATGCAAGAAAAAAATAAGGAAAAAATATAATGGCAGTAAATGAATTATAAACCGGTATTGCGAGTAACAACTTTTCATAAGGCAGACTAGAGAGAATGGAATGTCACTAGTTTATATACACAAGTCGTTGGTGGTACAGCGATAATTTATCAAAACAGTGAGGCTAGAGTATACTACAAAGTTTGCTTCGGTAGTCAGGAAAGCAAGTGACTGACCTGTGTGTAAAAATCCGGAGCGGTAGAAGCAGTGAGGAGCTGGTGAGTACCGTGAAGTTGGCGTGTGACGTCACCGCGGAGGAATCCTAGTACTGCTGGCTGAGAAGGAGATCCGGAAAAACAACGTAGGAGAGTTGCTACGCTTAGTGCTAATAGCGGAGCCTGGTTGAGGTATGCAGGCAAGTGAGGAAAATGAACTTGAACTTGACAGCAACCAAAATAGACAAAAGATCAAAATAGCTTAAGGTTAGTAAACAACTGCGTGTTGTTCAGTAGCTAGATGAGGAAAAATCCAATACCAAGCAATGAAGTAAAGGATACTGGGAGATTTATAGGCTGGCTGGAAAAGATAATTGAAATTTAAAGAAACAGTATAATGTCAAAGAAAATTAGGCTGTCAGCTAGGAGGATCCTGACACTGGGCTATGTGTGTGCCTTTTTTGCCCTTATAGGCATCATAGGATAGGCCCTCGCCAAGGATCATCTCTATCTGGCTGGAGACACCAGTGAGCTGGACCACTGTTTGATGTTCCAGGCTGCCACAATAGCACCATTTGGGTGCGCTACGCTTGTGTGTATATTTCCTATCCTGCTGATGTTTTGTATCCGACTGCCGTGACGTTACTAGGCCATGTTGGCGCCTCTGTGCTTCTTTCTCTTATAGATCACGCCACACCAGGATGACCGTCCTATGACAGAGAGCTGCCTTCTTTTTTTTGGATTATTCTTTGTGTGGACATTTTGTTATTTGATTATACCAATATCATCTGGGTCCACTTGTGACCATATCATCTCTAATAATCTGATATAAGTGTGCTAGGTTTATTGTATATTCTCTTAATTATCTGTATATAACTGCTTACTGTTTGCTGCTTATTGTTAGCGCCCCCTAGGAGTGTGGTGTATGTTCTATATGCACCACCCTCCTTATATCTTTTGTTAACCAATTTGGACATTTCCACTTAGGGGTGTACTCACTTTTGTTGCCAACGGTTTAGACATTAATGGCTGTGTGTTGAGTTATTTTGAGGGGGCAGCAAATTTACACTGTTATACAGGCTGTACACTCACTACTTTACATTGTAGCAAAGTGTACTTTCTTCAGTATTGTCACATGAAAAGATATAATAAAATATTTACAAAATGTGAGGGTTGTATTCACTTTTGTTAGATACTGAATATTTGTCCAGGAGACTCATTTTCTTAGTAATAAAGAACCTACTTTCTGCTCTCGAGACTTCCCTACTATATTCCTCCAACTAATTGGGTGGGCATCTTATTCCATGGACACACTTAATTTAAATTACTAGATAAATATGTAGACAGACAGGGTAGATGTCTTATCATTGTGGGATTATTATTTAATCGACCAGTCACTTTTGCCAACATATATGCCCCTAACACTGGCCAAGCACAATTCCTGAAAAGAGTAAGTAACAAACTTCTAGAAGTAAAGAAATGAGTCTTAATTGTGGGAGGAGACCTCAATGCTGCACTATTCCCATCCTTGGACTGTTCCCAAGGATGTAGCTTGATCACATCTAGCACAAGGAGCTCAATTATCAATACTCTAAGAGGCCTTACGCTTATGGACATATGACGAACCTTACATCCAACAACCCGTAATTATTCTTTTTATTCTAACCCGGCTCATTCTTATTCTCATATTGACTACTGGTTTCATGGAAATTTAACTTTTCTAACCGACTCCAATATCTCC
Organism: Bombina bombina; assembly: GCF_027579735.1. Classification (NCBI taxonomy): domain Eukaryota; kingdom Metazoa; phylum Chordata; class Amphibia; order Anura; family Bombinatoridae; genus Bombina; species Bombina bombina. Next base: position 848,842,420 of record NC_069504.1, on the reverse strand, counting down.
CCAATTTTATGGCCCGACCACTCTTCGGTATAAGTAAAGTTAGCTTGGCCCTCAATCCCCCTTCATCCATTCCTATGGAGATTAGATGAAGCAATGTTACATGACCCTCTCAATAAGACACAATAACAGAAAGCTCTTAGTATTTTCAGACAAATTCCAACACCTCCGTTAATGCTCCATCAACCTACCTGGCACACAAGGCAGTCATTAGGGGAACCGTACTGAAACAGAAGGCTATTTTAAACGCATGTCAACAGCAAAATATAAAATGCTTATACAAAACCCACAAAAAGATGAAATAGCTCATAAACACAATCCCCAAAGGAGGGACTTGCTGCAGGCTTTAGGCAAATCTAGAGAACTCTTGAAAGACTACCTACTCAAGGAAGCTTGTAGAAAAGCCCTCTACCTCAATAAAATTTATTTCCATAGGGGAAATAAAGCGGGAACTTTGCTCGCCAGAGCCTTGAAGCGTAAATCTTTACACAATTATATTTGTAATATAACAGATACACAAGGAGATGAAGTTTAAAATCCCAAACTAAAAGCTAAGTCCTTTAGAGACTATTATGGGGAACTCAATTACCTCCCAAGATGAAATAATCTCCTCCTAATTAATGCTCTAGACCTCTTTCTTCAAGATACTGATTTGAGTCAAATCCAGACAAGTGAAATGGAAACCTTGGAGGAACCAATCACTTTACAATAAATACAAAACGCTGTAAATGACATACCCTCAAACAAATGCCCGGGCCCTGACAGTTTTTCCAATATATAAATTATAGAGAGACACCCTAGTCCCACATCTTTTAGCACTCTATACACAAATTGATGAAACTGGCCAACTCCCATCTGAATGACGTAAAGCCCACATTTCAGTCATTCCCATGCAAGGTAAACCCACCAAATTTACTGGTAATTATAGACCCATCTTTTTTATTAAATACTGATTTGAAAATCTATACTAAAATATTGTCAAATAGGATTAACAAAATCTTACCCCAAATCATTCACTTGGATCAAGCAGGTTTCGTACCTAGAAGGGAATCCAGGGACAATACCATCAGAGCACTTCAGTTAATTGATCATGCTAAATTTACAAAAACCAAGATGGTAATAATCTCAACTGATGCAGAGAAGGTGTTTGATCGCCTAGACTGGAAGTTTTTATTTGCAACCTTAAACAGTAGGAATAGGGGAAAAAATGCTCTGTAGAATCCAAAGTAATAGCATATTATCTGAGCCCTTCTTGATCCACATCCCCTATATTATTTATCATCAGCATGGAGGTTTTAGTCCAAAGAATTAGGTCAAACCCACAAATATCGGGAATAAGGGTTGGTCCCCTAGAATACAAACTCTCTTTATATGCTGATGATGTCCTTTTTACACTTTCCTTCCCAAAACCTCATAACCAGCAGTATTAAAAGAGCTCAAACAATTTGGTGAACTTTCTAATTTCTCAATAAATTAACAAAAATCAAATATTTTAAACATCTCCCTCCCAAAAAAATGAATTCCACTCTCTTTTTTAAATTCTGTATGTTTAAACATCAACCTAATGCAATAAAATACCTGGGAATTTATCTTACTCCACATTCAAGTCACTTTTAGATTTAAATTTTTCTAACTTACTAACAACAATCACTAAAGATTTACAGTCCTGGAAAGACCACCCATTCTCTTGGGGAAGCCTACAAATTCTGAAAATGAACATCCTTCCAAGATTATTATATGCAATTCATGCAGCCCCAATCTTTTTGCCAAAAACCTTTATCATACAAACTAAAAAAAATTAAACTCATTTGAGTGGGGAAACATGAAACCTAGAGAAAAGAAATCAACAATGTATAGACCAGTTAAAGAGGATTGCCTAATATAGAAATTTATTATCAAGCTACTTGTTTACAGAGAATCATTGATTGGCATAGAAACAGTGATACAAAAGCTTGGATCCCAATGAATTCACACATATTACACTCTCCATCACCTGGAGCTTTGTAGTGGGTGGCAAAGCAAAACAGACCATCTTGGCTTAAAGCATACCCTATACTCATGTGTTTGAGTTATGGAATACTATTGTAAGAAGATACCAGGGTGTTTCAACATTGAGGTCTCCTATGTTCTAAATTTCCCCCGAACGCTGAACTCCTGGGGGTATTGAATTTGATTTAACCAATTTAAACAAATGGGAAATGGGATATACGGTACCGATTTGTACTTTGCTCAGAGAGGGTAAACTTAAAGACAGACTAGACTTAATAGAAATAATGGGAGGGGCCTTTTCAAAATGGTTGAAATATCGCCAAATACACCATTTTGTACACACTTGTCCCCATAGAGATGCGCTAACAAGAAGCCCAACATTATTTGAACGTATATGTTAAGTGGATCTTCCAGCTCGACATATACTTTTGTGGGCCAGAAAACTCTTAATGGAAGCACAAAACCCTAAACACCCAGATTACCTAGAACAATGGCATAAAAACTTAGGTAAGACACTTAAAGACACAGAGTGTAAACATATTTTTTTTTTTTTTTTTTATTGAGGTTCTGAGTAAGGCATACATGGAATAAAATAAACAAAATGCAACAATAGTGAAATACAGGTATCATATAACACAGTTCTGTATGGAAACACAGTGCATTTCTGAAAAGAAAATTCAAAAGCATGGTATGAAGGTATAATGCCTAATATTCTGTATGCTCCCTAGATGATAAAAGAGGCCACTCTTGGACCCAACTAAAGATTCATAACCATATACAGGGAGCTATTTCTAATAGGAAAGACCACTTTTGGATCTCTAAATGAGAACCTCTTTTTTATAAGTTTAATAAAGTCTCATGAGCTGCTTTTACTTCTTGAGCCCGCTTTTCCTCTATAATAAAAGTATACTGTATGTGAAGTAGGGAGAATTCAAAGACTGAAACATATGGAGGGAGAGGACTGCTCTAGATCTACCAGGAGAATAACATACATGTCATCCTAACGTGAAGCAGAAAACAGAATGGATAAGCTGTCCTATCTGATTACAAGATATACTGTTTATGCACTATTCCAAGCTAAAAGTAGCGTCATTACTGATGGGAGCACAGATCCAATCCATAACAAAAAGGGGAATGAATTATATAAACATAGCAGGGTACATTAAAAGCATGTTACTGTGATGAGTTAGAAATGCTGCTTAGGGGCTAATCTGGTTCAAGGTACTTATAAACAAGATAAAAGGGATAACAGCAGAGCCACTAGCGTAATAAATGAGGATCTCATCCAGGGTCCTCCCGTATAAAGTGAGATGAAAGAAATGTCCACGGTCTGGTATAAGTAAGCATTCATAAACGCTGTGGTGTATAAAAGTATGGTACAAGGAATCCTAATAAGGGAAATGACGTCAGTCACAAATGCCATGCTGTTCCGGCCGCTAACAGCACAGCAATCTATCCCATGTAACACGTACCAAAAAGAGTGTGTAATAATAATATTGCCCAGAGCATTGGTATAACAACGTAGCAAGTAATAAAGTCAAGTGGGCAATACACATTAACCTACTTAATAAACATCTGCATTTAGCAACTTATTCCATGAACAAATATACATGTATTTGTGGGGGGAAGAACAAGAAAAGACAAACACATCTGAAACCATCCGGGGAGCAAATAACAGTAACGTGAGATGGGAAATACAGCTACCCTATTCCTGTTTTTATAGAAGTGTTATGAGTCCCAATTGATTTGGGTTGAATGTCTGATTCCCCCAGTAAAAGCCGCAGTTCAATATGGCTATTGATCTTTGGGAGTAACGCTGGGGAGAGGTGTTGAACAAATGTTCCTCTGTGTAGACAGACCTTAGCCCCAGCTGCTGGTACAGAGCTCGATGAAATCGCTGTAGGGCTATATTTGCCGGGTTGCTGAGAGGTAGGACTGCTCGTGATGACCCTCCTAGATTCCGTGATGTTGTCTGACCTATCCCTCTCTTCAGAAATTAAAGTGTCGGATGTCCGATCCACCAGGGTAGGTGATAGGTGCTGGGGCCCCAAAGCACCACCACATTCAGCTGCTGTAGAAACATGTTCCAATCGAGAGGGTAAGTGGGATCCGTGAGTAGCTTCAGGGTTAGGCACTATGTGCAGCGTCTCATCAAATTCAGCAAGGTAGCCCGTGAGCAAGTAACGCAGTTGCTCCAAAATGTTAATAGCACCCTCCATATCGATCCTCTCCTCGAAATGTAAAGCGGGCATAATAAATCAGGGTGATATGATTCTGCAGTGACTTACAGACTAGCACTGCTGCTTAACGACTGAGGCTCGCCAGTAACCTCAGCCGGGGGGTCATGAAAGGCCTCAGCCTTAAAGCGAGATCCGGGTGCTTAAAGTCTCATCCAACTGAACAAGTTTAGGCTCATCTGATGCGGGATCATCTGCGCTTCAAACATCAGGCTGTGTACTATCTAGATGAGCCAGTCAGGGTGTTATATTAGGCAAAGATGGTGCAGAGACTGGAGCAGAATGGTAAAGTGCGACTGAACATGGCCGCCTCCCGGAAGTTCCCCGTAAACATATTTTTAAAATCATGAGGAGGTTTTCCTCTTCTACCAAATTCTTAGAAACAAACTAAAAACTCCTCATCAGGTGGTATCTCACGCCTACTAGACTAAAAAGCATTTCCCCATCTTCCTCGGACCTCTGTTGGAGGGGTTGTGGTAAAAAAGGTACACTAATGCACATCTGCTGGGATTGCCCCAAAATAAAAACCCTTCTGGGAAACCATCCAGAATAACATTAAAAGCATAATTGGTCAAGATGAACACTTCGCACTTGAACAAATGACTGCAATACTCAATTTGTTACCCCAGTGCAAATGTAAACTCAGACTCAGACTAAATCAATTGTCTTTAAATTCTGCCAGATCCTTGATTGCCAAGTCATGGAAATCTCAAACGAGTCCTACATTTCACAATGGCTCACACATATGGCTAATACCCTTTAAATGGAAGAGTATGGATATTTTAAATCCAGTAATCTAGCATTCTTTCATGATTTGAAATTCATTTAGGAGGACATTCAACACAAATTGCTCATCAAGACACAAAGTTACTCACAAGATTCAAGTGTAACATGCAGTTTCACCATATTAACCTAAAAAACTCCAGGGAAGAGTTAATATTAAAATCTTGCCTCCATCCCACCCCCCTCCCCACCCCCTACCTCAAGGCACCCCATAGGCCTAAGTCAATACAACATAGTAGTAAGCTGATCAAATTTCAAGATTGTTTATGCATCTCCTATAGATCCGGTAATGTTTTTGTTTTGGTTATGTTACCGTTCTATTGCTTCTTTATCTTATATATGGGCATTTAAAGTGAACAGATTCAACTGCAAGATTTGATACAGCATTCAAATGAACTTATAACCTAAAATAACATCATTTGTTTGGAAACTTTCTGTACTGTAACCACCTTATCTGTATCACTTGTGAATAAAAAAAAAAGTATATATAAAAAAAATAATAATAATAGTGCATAAATATGCTTTTTCATGTTTTCATCTACTTAACTCCAAAGGGCTCCAATGCACTTATGTCTATATATGTATACATATGTATGTTTGTGTTTATATGTGTGTATACATGTCTGTAAATACATATATACACATATAAATACATATGTACACACACACACACATATATATATTATATTAATTAAATTAAATATTAATTAAATTAATATATATATGTACATTTTTTTATGCATTTATGGGAATATTAAGTATAAATATAACTTAAACCAATAATTGAATTTTGGTTGTTATTTTATTTTTTATATCAGTGATTAATTTCTGTCTGTTTTAAAAATAGGATATTTAGATTTTTATAAGAAAATATTTATGGATATTTTAGATTATATTATATGCTTTTAGTTCTATGATACTTGTGGTTTTAGCTCATACTTTCCTTAATGTGTAAACAGATATGATCAGCATATAATGTAAATATGATCATGAACACGCATTATTAACAGGATTATTAACATTCATCACCGGGTTTCAATGACACGCTAAGGTGGGCGGTCTATACTGAACGTGAACGCATTTAAGGGAACTCTCCAGTGGGCGTGGATATTCCTCTGACGAAGCGGTGACGTAACCGCGAAACGCATAAGGCCACGCCCACCTTGCGTCTGTCGTTGCGGAGCAGCTAAACAGTGATCAGCTGCTGGTGAACTCTACGGACAATTTGTTTGTGAGAATTGCACTGAGCAAAGAAAAACTATTGCCAGAGTGGACTTGAGTTACTTAACAAAACCGGGGAAAGAGTTGTCAGGATTTCTTGGAACAATAGTGACACCCGGTAGTGAGATCCACTGTACTTACTCTTTGGACCAAACAGATAGAGCAAGCTGTCCTGAGTGATACTTCAATCTACATGTTCATACATACCTCACAAGTTTGAGGTTGACTCTTGTGAGTAGATACCCTACGGGGGAACGGTTTTAACATATAATTGTTTCATTGTATTATTAAATTGATTTGCACTATGTAGGTGCCTTTGTGCGCTTTCTTTTCCCTTTTTGCTTTTAGATTTCTACCTTACTCCGTGAGATTCCGGAGGATTATTAAGATACAGCAGCCAACACCTACAATCGATCTGCACTATTACGTGGGATCAAATTAAACTTATCCTTTTTTATATAAATATTTAATCTTGCTAGATACATTGGGATATCTTGTTGCTTGTTTTTAAAATTATAATATTTCATTGCATGCTTTTATGAAATTCTTTTATGAAATTGCAATACTGTAGACATATTAAGCATACACAGTGCAACATTTTAAAAGTTTTTTGTTATTAAGAGGTTTATTTTAGAGCGCAGTTCAGTGTTTTGAAGGAAGGGTTTTTTACTCTTTCTCATACACGTTATTTTGCCTTATATATATATATATACACATAAGCATCTTTAGACATATATATATCAATGTTAAAGGCCTTTGCCTGCTTATGTGTTTTGTGACACTTTTTAGTTTCGTGAAACAGTTAACAAAGTTCTGTGGTCACGGCAACCCCGACGCATGTTTACTTTAATTGCACTCAAGCGATCATGGTCAACTTCTAATAAGAGCGGAAAATATGATGCACACAAACAGCCATGATAAACCCCTTATTGCTCACGCGTAACTTAACGTGCTACTCATAATCTGGCCCGCAATGTGGAGTGTGGTTATAAAATAGGTGAAAATCACCTACTAAGTTTTAATAGAAGATGCGGTGTAGTGGATGTATCTACTTTGTTGTGAGGTATATCTCACCTTTTCATAAATAGTCCTTATAGGAGCTTATGAGATTGTCTCATCAAATAGAATATCTACCAACATTTTATAGAAGCTTTCTGCTATGGGGAGATGAGGGACACTAATGGGTAGGGCCATGGGTGTTTGTTGGGGTAATCTGAGTGGCGGAACCGTGGGTCTTCTATGGTCTCAGGTCAGGCTTTGGGATGGGCTTATATTCAAATTTGAATGTTAGAACAAATGTTATTGTAGAAATTCAATATACATAATCAAATGTTGATAAGAACAAATATTTTTATTAATTCTATAATCGAATTCTATTTACAGTTTTTGAATGTCACTTTTAAATTTAAATGTTTACAAGATCTAATGCCCACATTCGAAATTAATATATAAATTCTCATTTTTTTAATTTGAATATTACATTTAAAGAAAGCATTAGAAATACTATTACAAATATATAAATTAAAAAATTTTTAATTCGAATATTGCATAATTTGAATAGAGTTATTAGAAAATTCAAATCGAATATTACATTTAAAGAAAGCATTAGAAATACTATTACATTAAACCAATGTTAGAATGTTGTACAAACATTTGAAATTCGAAACGAACAAACAAATGTGTTAAAATTTGTTTCATTTTTCGAATGTTGCGAAACATTCGCCCATCCCTAGTCAGGCTGTCAATGAGGAAGGTGGGCCATGGGTGTAGAAGGGGCAGACCCTGGTTTTGCCCTGAAACACCAAAAGGGACAGCTCCCAACCTGTGACAATCCTGCAATATGTTAAATAGTTGGAAACTATGAAATAGACATACCCGTACGTGATTAATCTAGGCCACAGGCGCAAAGGAAACTGTCATGTAAAATGCCTATCAGCATTTTCCTAATTGCAGATTAGAGCTGAGATACCTTTTGCTAATTTACATGTATTTTCTATTATAAAAATTATTTTTGTATTTGCCTTTAAATATTGTAAACTAAATGAAAATTGCTACTTGCTATAAAACATAGACAAGGCACTATTTATATGAACATTATGAAAAAGCAAATCATCTCAGAACAGAAAAAACACTGATGTTTATTTGGCTAAATTGAGTTTTATATTTGAAGAATATATTGAAATAATTTTAATTTAATATTTTTCTAAATTTGAACGCCTCTGTGGTAATTTATTGCTACACGCTCGCCTTTCTTACACTTTTTAATGAAATGTATAGAATGTCACAGCTTTTAAAATATCCTCTATATTTGAACAATTTTGATTATTTTTATTAGTTGTTATACATGAACAGTCTTTCATTGTCTCTCTCTCTTTCTCTCTTTCTTTCTCTCTCTCTCTCTTTCTCTCTTTTTCTCTCTCTTTCTTTCTCCAGCTTTGATAAGACAGATACGGATAGGGTATAGCGCTAGACCAAAAACCTACTTAGCCTCACTAAAGGTTATTGTCTTCTCCCTAGACAATAGAGAATTAGGAATGTAAAATCAGTGGATATAGGAGGCGCTATAGAGCCGTAGGATATATAGATATAAATAAATGTAAAATTCACTGTATCGTGACCAGTTAAAACAATCCAAAAAATTAAAAATCCAAAAATCCCAATTACCCTTAAGGGATACGTTAAAATACTATTTATGTGCAAAATCTGTGATAAAAAATCGGTGATAATTACAAATAAAGGAAAATATCTACGTACATATATATAAAAACAATTTATCCAAGTGAAAAATCAAAGTGAAATAAATGCAGTATATCAAAGTGCAATCAATGATCTAGTGACAATATTTAGTAAAACACAGATGTGATATTTAATAAGTCAATGCATAAAAGGTAGACACATACAATCCATATAACAATTAATCATACATAAAATATAACCGGTTTAAACATACACACTGTACATAGCCCCTCAGATTCCCCAAATCAAATGTGGCTGGCGGAGAACACCTATAATGACTGTGTTCTAATCTTGGTGTAAGTAATTCAAGGGGATCCCCCAAAGAAGATGGTCCGGAATGATAATGTGGGTTTAATTATTGTAAATCCAAAGATATAATTGTTAATGTTTCTGAATGGTGCCGTTATATCCCCAGTCTTTTTTGGTCACAAATAAAAGCCCATGATGGTATAGAGCTCCTTCCTTAATGTTCTCTTAGTTAATAGGCAATCAAGTATTTATAACTTAGCCGGGAGGCTCTCCTACCTTCTTACAAGTGTCTGCCAGCGATCTCCTTACCTGGCCCGACACTCCGGCTGCTCCTTTAGATGTCTGCTCAGCGAAAATCCCGTGAGTGACGTCACCCGGTTCCGGGTCCTAGGTGACCACTTGCGCAAGTGTTTGTTTCCACAGGATGTACTCTGTACGCCAGGGTACAGAGAGTTCACTTCAGCTTCGGTCCTCCAAAAAATCACAAACAGTAGCAGGTAAGTCCTCTATGCGTTTCAACCCCTTCTGGGTCTTTTTCAAGATGCTACTTCCTGCTTTGGGATGGGCTTATATTCAAATTTGAATGTTAGAACAAATGTTATTGTAGAAATTCAATATACATAATCAAATGTTGATAAGAACAAATATTTTTATTAATTCTATAATCGAATTCTATTTACAGTTTTTGAATGTCACTTTCAAATTTAAATGTTTATAAGATCTAATGCCCACATTCGAAATTAATATATAAATTCTCATTTTTTTAATTCGAATATTACATTTAAAGAAAGCATTAGAAATACTATTACAAATATATAAATTCAAAATTTTTTAATTCGAATATTGCATAATTTGAATAGAGTTATTAGAAAATTCAAATCGAATATTACATTTAAAGAAAGCATTAGAAATACTATTACATTAAACCAATGTTAGAATGTTGTACAAACATTTGAAATTCGAAACGAACAAACAAATGTGTTAAAATTTGTTTCATTTTTCGAATGTTGCGAAACATTCGCCCATCCCTAGTCAGGCTGTCAATGAGGAAGGTGGGCCATGGGTGTAGAAGGGGCAGACCCTGGTTTTGCCCTGAAACACCAAAAGGGACAGCTCCCAACCTGTGACAATCCTGCAATATGTTAAATAGTTGGAAACTATGAAATAGACATACCCGTACGTGATTAATCTAGGCCACAGGCGCAAAGGAAACTGTCATGTAAAATGCCTATCAGCATTTTCCTAATTGCAGATTAGAGCTGAGATACCTTTTGCTAATTTACATGTATTTTCTATTATAAAAATTATTTTTGTATTTGCCTTTAAATATTGTAAACTAAATGAAAATTGCTACTTGCTATAAAACATAGACAAGGCACTATTTATATGAACATTATGAAAAAGCAAATCATCTCAGAACAGAAAAAAACACTGATGTTTATTTGGCTAAATTGAGTTTTATATTTGAAGAATATATTGAAATAATTTTAATTTAATATTTTTCTAAATTTGAACGCCTCTGTGGTAATTTATTGCTACACGCTCGCCTTTCTTACACTTTTTAATGAAATGTATAGAATGTCACAGCTTTTAAAATATCCTCTATATTTGAACAATTTTGATTATTTTTATTAGTTGTTATACATGAACAGTCTTTCATTGTCTCTCTCTCTTTCTCTCTTTCTTTCTCTCTCTCTCTCTTTCTCTCTTTTTCTCTCTCTTTCTTTCTCCAGCTTTGATAAGACAGATACGGATAGGGTATAGCGCTAGACCAAAAACCTACTTAGCCTCACTAAAGGTTATTGTCTTCTCCCTAGACAATAGAGAATTAGGAATGTAAAATCAGTGGATATAGGAGGCGCTATAGAGCCGTAGGATATATAGATATAAATAAATGTAAAATTCACTGTATCGTTACCAGTTAAAACAATCCAAAAAATTAAAAATCCAAAAATCCCAATTACCCTTAAGGGATACGTTAAAATACTATTTATGTGCAAAATCTGTGATAAAAAATCGGTGATAATTACAAATAAAGGAAAATATCTACGTACATATATATAAAAACAATTTATCCAAGTGAAAAATCAAAGTGAAATAAATGCAGTATATCAAAGTGCAATCAATGATCTAGTGACAATATTTAGTAAAACACAGATGTGATATTTAATAAGTCAATGCATAAAAGGTAGACACATACAATCCATATAACAATTAATCATACATAAAATATAACCGGTTTAAACATACACACTGTACATAGCCCCTCAGATTCCCCAAATCAAATGTGGCTGGCGGAGAACACCTATAATGACTGTGTTCTAATCTTGGTGTAAGTAATTCAAGGGGATCCCCCAAAGAAGATGGTCCGGAATGATAATGTGGGTTTAATTATTGTAAATCCAAAGATATAATTGTTAATGTTTCTGAATGGTGCCGTTATATCCCCAGTCTTTTTTGGTCACAAATAAAAGCCCATGATGGTATAGAGCTCCTTCCTTAATGTTCTCTTAGTTAATAGGCAATCAAGTATTTATAACTTAGCCGGGAGGCTCTCCTACCTTCTTACAAGTGTCTGCCAGCGATCTCCTTACCTGGCCCGACACTCCGGCTGCTCCTTTAGATGTCTGCTCAGCGAAAATCCCGTGAGTGACGTCACCCGGTTCCGGGTCCTAGGTGACCACTTGCGCAAGTGTTTGTTTCCACAGGATGTACTCTGTACGCCAGGGTACAGAGAGTTCACTTCAGCTTCGGTCCTCCAAAAAATCACAAACAGTAGCAGGTAAGTCCTCTACGCGTTTCAACCCCTTCTGGGTCTTTTTCAAGATGCTACTTCCTGCTTTGGGATGGGCTTATATTCAAATTTGAATGTTAGAACAAATGTTATTGTAGAAATTCAATATACATAATCAAATGTTGATAAGAACAAATATTTTTATTAATTCTATAATCAAATTCTATTTACAGTTTTTGAATGTCACTTTCAAATTTAAATGTTTATAAGATCTAATGCCCACATTCGAAATTAATATATAAATTCTCATTTTTTTAATTCGAATATTACATTTAAAGAAAGCATTAGAAATACTATTACAAATATATAAATTAAACATTTTTTAATTCGAATATTGCATAATTTGAATAGAGTTATTAGAAAATTCAAATCGAATATTACATTTAAAGAAAGCATTAGATATACTATTACATTAAACCAATGTTAGAATGTTGTACAAACATTTGAAATTCAAAACGAACAAACAAATGTGTTAAAATTTGTTTCATTTTTCGAATGTTGCGAAACATTCGCCCATCCCTAGTCAGGCTGTCAATGAGGAAGGTGGGCCATGGGTGTAGAAGGGGCAGACCCTGGTTTTGCCCTGAAACACCAAAAGGGACAGCTCCCAACCTGTGACAATCCTGCAATATGTTAAATAGTTGGAAACTATGAAATAGACATACCCGTACGTGATTAATCTAGGCCACAGGCGCAAAGGAAACTGTCATGTAAAATGCCTAATTGCAGATTAGAGCTGAGATACCTTTTGCTAATTTACATGTATTTTCTATTATAAAAATTATTTTTGTATTTGCCTTTAAATATTGTAAACTAAATGAAAATTGCTACTTGCTATAAAACATAGACAAGGCACTATTTATATGAACATTATGAAAAAGCAAATCATCTCAGAACAGAAAAAACACTGATGTTTGTTTGGCTACATTGAGTTTGATATTTGAAGAATATATTGAAATAATTTTAAATTAATGTTTTTCTAAATTTGAACGCCTCTGTGCTAATTTATTGCTAATGCTTGTCTTTCTTATACTTTTTTAATGAATTGTATAGAATGTCACAGCTTTTAAAATATCCTCTATATTCGAACAATTTTGATTATTTGTATTAGTTGTTATACATGAACAGTCTTTCATTCTCTCTCTCTCTCTCTCTCTCTCTCTCTCTCTTTCTCTCTCTTTTTCCCTCTTTCTTTCTCTCTTTTTCTCTCTCTTTCTCTCTTGCTATCTTTCTTTCTCCAGCTTTGGCCAGCTCAGGGGTGTTAATGTATTTGTGAGTCCAAAGTGGACTTTACCTATGTGTTTAATGCAATTGTAGGGGCAAAACACATAGACACACATAATCTTTAACACAATAATAAAATGTCCTAATAAATTACATTTTTATTATTACATTAATGTGTCCATTTAACACATTTTTGGAAAATGACCTCCTTTTTAATCTGTTTAATAATCTTTTTTGTTTTCTAATACATATTTTTCTACCTTGTTGATTATTTAAATCTCTCTCCCCCTCTTCCTTTTACCTTTCCTCTCCCCCTCTTTCCTGTCAGTGGTGTCTTGTCACCTACCACATCCTCCTTCTGCTCAGTTTGTCTCGTGCTCTGAGGATGGGAAAACTGCTGATTTTAATTCTCCTGCTGTTGGGGGGCTCCTGTCCAGGTGAGGGCAGGGAGGGATACAATACAAATGTAAATAGTGAGAGAAATAGCACTGACAGAATATGAAAACAATGAAGGAGAGAGAGAGAAAGAGTGACAGAATGTGTGAAAGTATATGGCGTATAGTGAATTACATACATAATTGTGAGTGTATAATATAAAATATTACATGACTATGTGTGAGAGTAGAATACAACACATTACACGATTGTGTGTCTGGGTGAAAATACAACATATTACATAAAAATATGTGTGAGTGTGTAATTCAACACATTACATGACTGTATGTGAGAGTAGAAAACAAGTTCAACACATTACATGACTGTAGGTGAGTGTATAATATAACATATTACATGACTGTATGTGAGAGTAGAATATAACACATTACATGACAGTGTATGACTGTAAAATGCAACATATTACAAGACTGTGTGAGGGTGTATAATACAACACATTACATGATTGTGTGTGGGTGTATAATACAACATGTTACATGACTGTGAGTGAGTAATACAACACATGACATGACTGTGTGTGAGTGTATAATACCAAACATTACATGACTGAGTGCGAGTGTATAATACAACAAATTGCATAACTGTGCGTGTGTATAATACAACACATTACATGACAGTGTGTGAGTGTATAATACAACATGTTACATGACTGTGTGTGAGTGTATAATACAACACATTATATGACTGCGTGCGAGTGTATAATACAACACATTACATGACAGTGTGTGAGTGTATAATACAACATGTTACATGACTGTGTGTGAGTGTATAATACAACACATTACATGACTGTGTGAGTGTATAATTCAACACATTACATGACTGTGTGAGTGTATAATACAACACTTTATATGACTGTGTGAGTGTATAATTCAACACATTACATGACTGTGTGTGAGTGTATAATACATGTTACATAACTGTGTGTGAGTGTATAATTCAACACATTACATGACTGTGTGTGAGAGTAGAATACAACACATTACATGACTGTGTGTGAGTTTATAATACAACACGTTACATAACTGTGTGTCAGTGTATAATATAAACATTACACGACAGTGAGTCAGTGTATAATACAACACATTACATGACTGTGTGTGAGTGTATAATACAACATGTTACATAACTGTGTGTGAGTGTATGCTACAAAACATGACATGACTGTGTGTGAGTATAAAACAAACACATGATATGACTGTGTGTGAGTGTATAATACAACACATTACATGACTGTGTGTGAGTGTGTAATACAACACATTACTTGAATAGTGTGTGAGTGTATAAAACAACACATTCCATGACTGTGTGTGAGTGTGTAATACAACACATTACATAACTGTGTGTGAGTGTATAATACATCACATTACATGACTGTGTGTGAGTGTATAATACAAAGCATTACATGACTGTGTGTGAGTGTGTAATACAACACAGGCCATGACTGTGTGTGAGTGTATAATACAACACATGACATGACTGTGTGTGAGTGTATAATACAACACATGACATGACTGTGTGTGAGTGTATAATACAACACATTACATGACTGTGTGTGTGTATAATACAACACATTACATGACTGTGTGTGAGTGTATAATACTTGTTACATAACTGTGTGTGAGTGTATAATTCAACACATTATATGACTGTGTGTGAGAGTAGAATACAACACATTACATGACTGTGTGTGAGTTTATAATACAACACGTTACATAACTGTGTGTCAGTGTATAATATAAACATTACACGACAGTGAGTCAGTGTATAATACAACATGTTACATAACTGTGTGTGAGTGTATAATACAATACATTACATGACTGTGTGTGAGAGTAGAATACAACACATTACATAACTGTGTGTGAGTTTATAATACAACACGTTACATAACTGTTTGTCAGTGTATAATATAAACATTACACGACAGTGAGTCAGTGTATAATACAACATGTTACATAACTGTGTGTGAGTGTATGCTACAAAACATGACATGACTGTGTGTGAATATAAAACAAACACATGATATGACTGTGTGTGAGTGTATAATACAACACATTACATGACTGTGTGTGAGTGTGTAATACAACACATTACTTGAATAGTGTGTGAGTGTATAAAACAACACATTCCATGACTGTGTGTGAGTGTGTAATACAACACATTACATAACTGTGTGTGAGTGTATAATACATCACATTACATGACTGTGTGTGAGTGTATAATACAAAGCATTACATGACTGTGTGTGAGTGTGTAATACAACACAGGCCATGACTGTGTGTGAGTGTATAATACAACACATGACATGACTGTGTGTGAGTGTATAATACAACACATGACATGACTGTGTGTGAGTGTATAATACAACACATTACATGACTGTGTGTGTGTATAATACAACACATTACATGACTGTGTGTGAGTGTATAATACAACATGTTACATGACTGTGTGTGAGTGAGTAATAAAACACATGACATGAATGTGTGTGATTGTATAATACCAAACATTACATGACTGAGTGCGAGTGTATAATACAACAAATTGCATAACTGTGCGTGAGTGTATAATATAACACATTACATGACAGTGTGAGTGTATAATACAACACATTACATGACAGTGTGTGAGTGTATAATACAACATGTTACATGACTGTGTGCGAGTGTATAATACAACACATTACATGACTGTGTGCGAGTGTATAATACAACACATTAGATGACAGTGTGTGAGTGTATAATACAACATGTTACATGACTGTGTGTGAGTGTATAATACAACATGTTACATGACTGTGTGAGAGTGTATAATACAACACATTACATGACTGTGTGAGTGTAATACAACACATTATATGACTGTGTGAGTGTATAATTCAACACATTACATGACTGTGTGTGAGTGTATAATACATGTTACATAACTGTGTGTGAGTGTATAATTCAACACATTACATGACTGTGTGTGAGAGTAGAATACAACACATTACATGACTGTGTGTGAGTTTATAATACAACACGTTACATTATTGTGTGTCAGTGTATAATATGACTGCGTGTGAGTGTATAATACAACACATTACATGACTGTGTATGAGTGAGTAATACAACACATGACATGACTGTGTGTGAGTGTATAATACCAAACATTACATGACTGAGTGCCAGTGTATAATACAACAAATTGCATAACTGTGCGTGCGTGTATAATACAACACATTACATGACAGTGTGTGAGTGTATAATACAACATGTTACATGACTGAGTCTGAGTGTATAATACATCACATTACATGACTGTGTGAGTGTATAATACAACACATTACATGACTGTGTGTGAGTGTATAATACAATATGTTACATGACTGTGTGTGAGTGTATAATACAACATATTGCATAACTGTGTGTGAGTGTATAATACATCACATTACATGACTGTGTTAGTGTGTAATACAACACATTACATGACTGTGTGTGTGTGTGTAATACAACACATTACATGACTGTGTGTGTGTGTAATACAACACATTATATGACTGTGTGTGAGTGTATAATGACTGTGTGTGAGTGTATAAAATAACACATTACATGATTGATTGTCAGTTTATAATACAACACATTACATGACAGTGTGTAAGTGTATAATACAACATGTTACATGGCTGTGTGTGAGTGTATAATACAACATGTTACATGACTGTGTGTGAGTGTATAATACATCACATTACATGACTGTGTGTGAGTGTATAATACATCACATTACACGACTGTGTGCGAGTGTGTTATAAAACAAATTGCATAACTATGTGTGAGTGTATAATACAACACATTACATGACTGTGTGTGACTGTATAATACAACACGTTACATGACTGTGTGTGATTGTATAATACAACACATTACATGACTGTATGTGACTTATAATACACCACATTACATGACTGTGTGTGACTGTATAATACAACATGTTACATGACTGTGTGTGAGTGTATAATACAACACATTACATGACTGTGTGTGAGTATAAAACAAACACATTACATGACATTGTGTAAGTGTATAAAACAACACATTACATGACTGTGTGTGAGTGTATAATACAACACATTACATGACTGTGTGTGAGTATAAAACAAACACATGACATGACTGTGTGTGAGTGTATAAAACAACACATTACATGACTGTGTGTGAGTGTGTAATACAACACATTACATGACTGTGTGTGAGTGTGTAATACAACACATTACATGACTGAGTGTAAGTGTATAATACAACACATTGAGTATGAGTGTATAATGCAACACATTACTTGACAGTGTGTGAGTGTAAAAAACCAACACATTACATGACTAAGTGCATAATACAATACATTACATGACCGTGTGTGAGTGTATAATACATCACATTACATGACCGTGTGTGACTGTATAATACATCACATTACATGACTGTGTGCGAGTGTATAATACATCATATTACATGACCGTGTGTGAGTGTATAATATATCACATTACATGACTGTGTGCGAGTGTATAATACAACACATTACATGACTGTGTGTGAGTGTATAATACAACACATTACATGACTGTGTGCGAGTGTATAATACAACACATTACATGACTGTGTGTGAGTGTATAATACAACACATTACATGACTGTGTGCAAGTGTATAATACAACACATTACATGACTGTGTGTGAGTGTATAAAACAACACATTACATGACTGTGTGTGAGTGTGTAATACAATACATTACATGACTGTGTGTGTATAAAACAACACATTACATGACTGTGTGTGAGTGTGTAATACAACACATTAAATGACTGTGTGTGAGTGTATAAAACAACACATTACATGACTGTGTGCGAGTGTATAAAAACAACACATTACATGACTGTGTGTGAGTGTATAAAAACAACACATTACATAACTGTGTGTGAGTGTATAATACAACACATTACATGACTGTGTGTGAGTGTATAATACAACACATTACATGACTGTGTGTGAGTGTATAATACAACACATTACATGACTGTGTGTGTGTATAAAACAACACATTACATGACTGTGTGTGAGTGTATAAAACAACACATTACATGACTGTGTGTGAGTGTATAATACAACACATTACATGACTGTGTGTGTGTATAAAACAACACATTACATGACTGTGTGTGAGTGTATAATACAACACATTACATGACTGTGTGTGTGTGTATAAAACAACACATTACATGACTGTGTGTGAGTGTGTAATACAACACATAACTAAGAATGTTTAAAGTTATTTGCAAAAGAGCAATCATAAAAAGCTGCTCATATTGTATGTTTCATTTTGAAGACATTAAACCAGTTCATCTATAAGTTAGTCTGACAGACTATCTATCTGTCTATCTTAGATTACTTTAATGTCTTTTGAAAAACACACTACACACACACACACACACACACACACACATATATATATATATATATATATATATATATATATATATATATATATATATATATATATAAAATATACGTATATATAGTATCTCACAAAAGTGAGTACACCCCTCACATTTTTGTAAATATTTTATTATATCTTTTTATTTGTGACAACACTGAAGAAATTACACTTTGCTACAATGTAAAGTAGTGAGTGTACAGCCTGTATAACAGTGTAAATTTGCTGTCCCCTCAAAATAACTCAACACACATCCATTAATGTCTAAACCGTTAGCAACAAAAGTGAGTACATCCCTAAGTGGAAATGTCCAAACTGAGCCCACGGGGTGTCAATATTTTGTGTGGCCACCATTTTCCAGCACTGCCTTAACCCTCTTGGGCATGGAGTTCACCAGAGCTTCACAGGTTGCCACTGGAGTCCTCTTCTACTCCTCCATGAAGACATCACAGAGCTGGTGGATGTTAGAGATCTTGCTCCCCCACCTTCCGTTTGAGGATGCCCCACAGATGCTCCATAGGGTTTTGGTCTGGAGATATGCTTGGCCAGTCCATCACCTTTACCCTCAGCTTCTTTAGCAAGGCAGTGGTCGTCTTGGAGGTGTGTTTTTGGATCGTTATCATATTGGAATACTGCCGTGTGGCCCAGTCCCCGAAGGGAGGGGATCATGCTTTGCTTCAGTATGTCACAGTACATATTGGCATTTATGGTTCCCTCAATGAACTGTAGCTCCCCAGTGCTGGCAGCACTCATGCAGGCCCAGACCATAGCACTCCCATCACCATGCTTGACTGTATGTTGCCTGGTTGCCACCCCACACGCTTGACAACATCTGAACCAAATAAGTTTATCTTGGTCTTATTGAACCACAGGACATGGTTCCAGTAATCCATGTCCTTAGTCTGCTTGTCTTCAGCAAACTGTTTGAGGGCTTTCATGTGCATCATCTTTAGAAGAGGCTTTCTTCTGGGACGACAGCCATGCAGACCAATTTAATGCAGTGTGCGGCGTATGGTCTTAGCACTGACAGGCTGACCCCCCACCCCTTCAACCTCTGCAGCAATGCTGGCAGCATTCATATGTCTATTTCCCAAAGACTACCTCTGGATATGACGCTGAGCATGTGCACTCAACTTCTTTGGTCGACCATGGCGAGGCCTGTTCTGAGTGGAACCTGTCCTGTGAAACTGCTGCATGGTCTTGCCCACCATGCTGCAGCTCAATTTCAGGGTCTTGACAATCTTCTTATAGCCTAGGCCATCTTTATGTAGAACAACAATTCTTTTTTTCAGATCCTCAGAGAGTTTTTTGCCATAAGGTGCCATGTTGAACTTCTAGTGACCAGTATGAGAGAGTGTGAGAGCGATAACGCCAAATTTAACACACCTGCTCCCCATTCACACCTGAGACCTTGTAACACTAACGAGACACATGACACCGGGGAGAAAAAATGGCTAATTGGGCCCAATTTGGACATTTCCACTTAGGGGTGTACTAACTTTTGTTGCCAACGGTTTAGACATTAATGGCTACGTGTTGAGTTATTTTGAGGGGACAGCAAATTTACATTGTTATACAGGCTGTACGCTCAGTACTTTACATTGTAGCAAAGTGTTATTTGTTCAGTGTTGTCACATGAAAAGATATAATAAAATATTTACAAAAATGTGAGGGGCGTACTCACTTTTGTGAGATATTGTGTATATTTAATATATATATATATATATATATATATAAACATACACATACATTTACACACACATATACACACACAAAAAGTATAACATTGCAAAATACCTACATACAAATAAATGTTTAAAGCACATTTAAAAATGTGACTTTATTAATGATATAAAAAACTAAATGAAAACATTAGTGAATAAAAGCTTTTTCAGATTATATAATTCTATAGACGTGTTCTTGTTATGAATGGTATCTTCATTAATAAATATGTATTTTGTTTAACAAAGTTAAGAGGCCAACATTTTTTGAGCCTTTTATGCCTAATAGAAAAACAGAAAATGTAAGCCCATTAAAGACTGCATAAGACAACCCATACATCAATAACTGACTCTACAGACCCCATGTACGAAGCCACAGGAAATTGTCCACCCAGCTTCATGGCAATTGGGGCAGTAGACACTGTAGTCTGATCATGATGCCTGTATGTACTACAGCTCATGCACTAGCAGCGCCTGTCAATCACCCAGAACAAATGTGTTTGGGAGGTTTTCTATCCACAAACTCAGAGATGGTAGGCAGGGAATTAAGTAGTGGATGGCTGCTGCTTCTTACAGTCTTTAAGCAGACTTGCATGAGCTCCATAGCACTTTTCGCTGCTTAGTACATAGAGCCCTTTGCAAACTGTGCTCAAATTATTACCATACTCAGGGCTTTTTTGTGGGGGTACTCACCGGTACTGAGTACCCCCGTCTCTGCCAACTCATAAGAGGTAATATTTGTAATAAACGTAATAATCTAGTTTTCACAAGTGGGGGCTGCAAAATGCATCAAACATTGTAAATAAGCATGTCCCTTTGCTTTACTCAAAGTTACTAAGCAGAAAATATCAATAAAAAATCAATGAGTCCCGGCACCTTTTCTTTTACAAAAAAAAAAGCTGACCGTATTATATTGATAACATTGTTTTTGCAGATGTAATATGGTTATCGCAAAATAAAAATCCAACAGTTTTATAAATTGCCAGATGGTGTTATATTTTAAGAAGCTTTTTTAATGGCTACCTATCCACTCGAATACCTGAAAACAATAAAAATCCGTTTTAATCAATATTAATCACTATTAATATTTATAGTGTTTTAGTGTGTATTCACTGTAAATATTTTACATTCCAATGTTCTTCACATAGTAGAAAATGTTCTATGTATTTTTAAATATATATATTTAATATTTTCTTCTATGTTAAGAACATTGGAATGTAAAATATTCATAATTCATGTCAAGTACAGTCCTTAGTGTTTAGTGTCCCTTTATAGGGACATTATAGACACAATTAAAGTTTCATGATTCAGATTCAGACGTGCAAATAATCTAAATGACCATCTCACAAATAGTCACTTCAATAGAAATAGACACAAGAAACCTATTCATCAAGGATCAGTACCTTGTTGGCATTGTAATATCTGCCAGTACATGGTGAAAAAAAGATACCATGGTTGATAGATTCTGTAAAACTTGGAGAATTAAAAGCCATATTAATTGTCAAAGCGAGAACGTTATTTATTGCCTGTCATGCTCATGTGACATGATTTACACAGGTATGACTACCCGTAAGTTAAGCATTAGAATGACAGAACATCTTAGTAACATTCGCAATGCACAGAAAGATTCAGAAAAAGGCAAAAAAATAACGAGTGTGGCTAAACATTTTCTACAATATCACTCAGGCAAAACTGCCTCGTTTAAATGTTGGGGTCTGGAACAAATCAAACCTGGAATTAGAGGGGGTAACTGTGAAAATACCCTACTTCAAAAGGAAACAGGTTGGATTTTCAGACTAAACTCAACTATACCCAATGGAATGAACGAGGCCAATAACTATTGGGTATTTCTTTAAAACCATTCTGACTGAATGATGATAACAATTCATGAGACAAGTATCTTCCATCAATCTATTCTATTTTATTACATCTTATTAGATCACTGTATCTTCTATCACAAAAACCACTATTTATGTATTATATTTACTGAATTATACCGAACTAAATTCTGACTAACAACCTCCTCCCTAATATCCCATACTACCTACAAGTCCGATTTGGATTTAATTAGAAATAGGGAATTCATATGAGAGAGTTAGTGGGATTTTCAGAAAATAGGTATTCACTTAATATATAATATCATACTAGTTCTAACAAATTTGAAGGTGTATATTGGCCGCCCATAGCACTTTCTATACTTTTAACCTATTCCTTCCCATACTCTAATAACTTTATATGCAATTTACAATACTCTGGGTTAATTATGGAGATAAGTGTATAGTATACGAATAACATTAGCCTAATATTCCTTAATACTAATATGTGTTTTCACACTAAGAAAGTATGATGCTATTACAGGCAATATGATGTTGGAAACACTGTACACTACATGTATTTTGCAATAATCAATATTAGAAGTTTTCATATATATACACTCCTACATTCACATTTGAGAAATCCCCCATAACTGTGATACTGAAAGTAATTACAAGCATTAGAGGAGCATATAGGTCAGCATTACTTGTGGAGAATCAAGTTGGAACCCACATAGATTGTCACCCTGTGGTAGTGATCCAACCATCATTATCATGGGAAGACAATACATAAGAATAGTGGAAAATGTCACTTGAACACGGACCACTTACTGCAGTAAGGGATTTTGGATTTCCAGGAACACTTTTTTGATTCAACTAACATACGTCTTTAAACGTCCTTTATATATATTATTATTGATTTTTAATCAGGTAATAACATTAGCATACATGTAATACATGAATTGGAAGGAAATTTACCCCCCATATGTATGACAAACAAAGTACTCTGAGTGCGGGATATTTAGGACGCTAGTAAAAATTGAATCAATGCAAATTCCCTAACCACAAGTTACACTAGAATAGATCTATACTGCCCCTGACATTAACGTTACTTGCACAGGGGTTATATGAGCTTCAATGTCCCTGATGTTCAATAACATGATGGTTAATGACAGAATAAGGGTTTGTCTGCTCGATTATACAGCAATGTTCCTATGCGATATTGCTTTGTTGTTACACGGAGACACAGTTGTGTGATTGGATGACACAAAATAAGGGTATGTCTTTGTGGACCAATGAAAATGGCTCTTTTACGTGCTGTTCTCAATTACATAGTCACATTGAGAAAAACAAGAGAAAACACTGCCGTTTTATCTTAAATTGTATTGCTCGAAGGGAACTGGACGCACACTTTGCTGGTTACATATACTTCAATGGTTATAAGCGATCCAAATCACATGTGGACAAATACACAAACACATATCCCATGTGCACTGATTGATAACATACAACGGGAAAATGTAAAATAAAATATAATCAAATTGAATTATATATTACATATTGGAACGCATTTGCAATTTCTCTAACATGTGAATGCTCATTGGGCTATTGTTTGTGCACGTCAGAATACAGAAACACACAGGGATTGGACCAAAAGTAGGAGTATCTTTTCATGAAACATTGATTGGTTGATAAGGTTAAAGTTAGTGCTATATAAAGGGGTGGCACCCGGGCCTCGGTTTGTCCATAGCATTGAGAAAGGCTGATAGCACAGCCGAAACTAGTTTGCTGCTAAATATTTTGTGCATTCATTTGCACCTTGGTGATTGTTGTTTTTTAAATTTAGAGTCCATTTGTCCCTGACACCTGAAGCCGAGGGAGCTGCTATCGGCCAGGAAACAGGGGGACATTTGTGACTTAGTTTTAAATATTTGGTACACTTGGTATTTAGGCCGGTATTAATTATACTTATTAAAAGTTATTTTTTAATCTTAACCATGTTAGACAGGAATGAGTGCTAGCTTAAACCACCTGCTTTTCTTGAGGTTCTCTTTCCTCTTTCTCTCTTAACTGTCAGATAAAGCATGCAATTAAGAAAAAAAAAACCTTTCCAATTTACTTCCATTATCAAATGTATTTAGTTCTATTGATATTCTTTGTTTAAAAGCATATCTACGTATGCTCAGAAGGGTGCATGTGTCTTGAGCGTTATATGGCAGCATTGTTTACAATGTTATTCAATTGCTGCAAGCACTGCTGATATCTGTTTAAAAGTATAGAACATTATTACAATCATTCAAACATCAGTCAAACATCTTCATATTTCTTTTTTATGACACGATGAGTCCACGGATCATCTTAATTACTAATGGGATATTCACCTCCTGGTCAGCAGGAGGCGGCAAAGAGCACCACAGCAGAGCTGTTAAATAGCTCCTCCCTTCCCTCCCACCCCAGTCATTCTCTTTGCTTACGTTAGTGATAGGAAGTGGTAAAGTGAGGTGCCGCTTTGTCCTAGGGTGTAGCCGTAGTCCATATCAGTCTCTTCAGTTGAGCAGTGGTGGCTTTAGAGCAATGGGAACTGGTGGGACATAATTCTCACTGCACCTCCCATGTTTTTCATGTTGCCCTATCTTCTATAGCCTAAGGTGGATTTACTCAGACTTTTATTTCTCCACAGGTCGATGTGAGGGATAGGACCTCTCAAGCCTGTGAGCTGCCTTGCTGTCAGGCAGATGTAAGGTAAGTGCTGCTTTTTTATTCTGGGGCCAAGAAACACTCAGAGACAAAAGTGTGCACATTTATTGAAATAAAGGAACATATAAGGCCCATACAGGAAGGGGCATTTTATGTTTGGGACTACAGGCTCTCCTAGTCTGGAGAGAAATTTAGACAGCTATATCTGCAGGCACTGGGGCTGGGAGTAAAGCTTTTTTGTTTGCTCTGGTGGTTGTGTCTCCCGACGGCTTTAATTAGCAAATAGGCCGATCAGGAGATGAGATACATACAGTAACACCCATGATGGGTGGTCCTAACTGGTTTTGCGCGCCTTTTTTTTCCTCATTAGTCAGAGACATTTCTTGCATAGCAGAGACAGCAGAGTAGCGTGTGACTAGAAACGCATGGTTTTTAGACAAAGCAGGCGCTTCTAGTACTATCCGTTAGCTCTATTCTTATTTCTGAGGTCCGGATCGTTCCTGCTCCACAAGAGAAGGGGACATTGACTCCTGTTTAGTGGTCAGGTAGGCACCTCAGCAGGGTTGCTGAGGTGTAAGGGTGTCTGTAGTGTGTTAACTGAGTTATTTTTATAATTGACAGTTGGGTAAAAAAGTTACCTGTTTAAATTTAAAGACACAGTAACGTTTTTCTGTACAAATTTTTTTTATTCATTTTTTAATTTATTTATTTATTAATTTACTCATAGTGAACAATATGGACCAAGGAGCCTTGCAAGATGTCACTAGCTCCTTGTGTTTTGATGCAAATGTGGAACCACCTATCCCTTTCTGTCCCTCATGTATTGAGAGGACTTTAAATTATAGGGAAAATATTTTTTCTGAGCAAAATTTTTCAAAGGCGGATGCTGTCCAAGAGTATAATGACGAGGTTCAATATATGCCGCAGCTTTCTCCCTAAGCGTCCCAAATTTTACCGCCCGCACAAGCAGTGCCCTGCACTTCTGCTCTAGCTCCCGCTGGAGTCACCTTAAAAGACATAGCTTCTTTCATGTCTTCTACAATTTCTGATGCATTGTCTGCTTTTCCAATGTTGCAGGGCAAACGTAAGAGGAAAATCAGACATTCAGTAAGCGAGGTTTCTGATGCAATTGTTGCAATTACGGAGGTGCCCTCCCAAAAGCCAGAAGAGGAGGATACCGCTGTAGCATCTGAAGGTGAAATTTCAGATTCAGAAAGTGTAATGCCTCTGACTGATACTGAGGTTGTATCTTTAAGGTTTCACCTAGAACACCTCCGTCTGTAACTTAGGGAGGTTTTAGTTACTTTGGACGACAGTGACTCCACGGTAGTGGTTGTCCCTAAGAAGTCTAGTAAGCTGAACAAATATTTCAAGGTTCCTTCCTCAACAGACGTATTTCCAGTCCCAGACCGAGCTTCTGAGATCATTGCTAAGGAGTGGGAGAGACCGGGTATACCTTTTTCTCCCTCTCTTATTTTTAAGAAGATGTTTCCCATAGCCGACTCTATCAAAGAGGCTTGGCAAACAGTACCTAAAGTGGAAGGAGCCGTTTCCACCTTAGCTAAGAGAACTACTATTCCCATAGAGGATAGTTGTGCCTTCAAAGATCCTATGGATAAAAAGTTGAAGGGTTTACTCAAAAAGATATATGTACATCAGGGCCTGCAATGGCAACCAGCTGTATGCATTGCTACCATCACCAGTGCGGCTGAGTGTTGGTTTGATGCCCTGTCTGAGGCTCTCAGGACAGAAACTTCTTTGGATGAGATCCAGGATAGGATAAAGGCTCTTAAACTAGCTAATGCCTTTATTACGGACGCTTCCCTTCAAGTTATCAAGCTGGTAGCTAAGATTTCAGGGGTTCTCTATTCTAGCTCGCAGAGCCTTATGGTTAAAACCTAAAAATCCTATCAGCCAATCGGAATTCGAGGGACACCATCTTGGATGACGTCATTTAAAGGAACCGTCATTCGGAGAGTAGGCGTCGTTAGAAGAGGATGGATCCGCGTCGGCTGGGAAGAAGATGGCTACGCTCCGCTCCGGAAGAAAGAAGATTGAAGATGCTGCTTGATAGAAGACTTCATCCCGATGATGGACTTCCGACTTCAGCCCGATGATGGATTTCTTCAGCCGCCGCTTGGATCCAGACTTCAGCCTGAGGATGGACGTCATTCTTCAGCCCCCCGCTTGGGCTTGGATCAAGACATCGGAGGCTCTTCTGGACAGATCGGGACCCGGTGAGGTGAAGACAAGGTAGGGAGATCTTCAGGGGCTTAGTGTTAGGTTTATTTAAGGGGGGTTTGGGTTAGATTAGGGGTATGTGGGTGGTGGGTTGTAATGTTGGGGGGGGTATTGTATATGTTTTTCTCCAGGCAAAAGAGCTGAATTCTTTGGGGCATGCCCCGCAAAGGGCCCTTTTCAGGGCTGGTAAGATAAAAGTGCTTTGAACTTTTTTAATTTATAATAGGGTAGGGCGTTTTTTTTATTTTGGGGGGCTTTGTTATTTTATTAGGGGGCTTAGAGTAGGTGTAATTAGTTTAAAATTGTTGTAATATTTTTCTAATGTTTGTAAATATTTTTTTATTTTTTGTAACTTAGTTCTTTTTTATTTTTTGTACTTTAGTTAGTTTATTTAATTGTATTTATTTGTAGGTATTTTATTTAATTAATTTATTGATAGTGTAGTGTTAGGTTTAATTGTAACTTAGGTTAGGATTTATTTTACAGGTAATTTTGTAATTATTTTAACTAGGTAACTATTAAATAGTTATTAACTATTTAATAGCTATTGTACCTGGTTAAAATAAATACAAAGTTGCCTGTAAAATAAATATTAATCCTAAAATAGCTACAATATAATTATTATTTATATTGTAACTATATTAGGGTTTATTTTACAGGTAAGTATTTAGATTTAAATAGGAATAATTTATTTAATAAGAGTTAATTTATTTCGTTAGATTTAAATTATATTTAACTTAGGGGGGTGTTAGTGTTAGGGTTAGAATTAGCTTTAGAGGTTAAAAAATTTATTAGAGTAGCGGTGAGCTCCGATCGGCAGATTAGGGGTTAATACTTGAAGTTAGGTGTCGGCGATGTTAGGGAGGGCAGATTAGGGGTTAATACTATTTATTATAGGGTTATTGAGGCGGGAGTGAGGCGGATTAGGGGTTAATAACTTTATTATAATAGCGGCGCGGTCCGGTCGGCAGATTAGGGGTTAATAAGTGTAGGTAGGTAGCGGCGACGTTGGGGGTGGCATATTAGGGGTTAATAAATATAATATAGGGGTCGGCGGCGTTAGGGGCAGCAGATTAGGGGTTCATAGGGATAACGTAGGTGGCAGCGTTGTGCGGTCGGCAGATTAGGGGTTAACATTTTTTAATAGAATGGCGGCGATGTGGGGGGGCCTCGGTTTAGGGGTACATAGGTAGTTTATGGGTGTTAGTGTACTTTAGAGCACAGTAGTTAAGAGCTTTATAAACTGGCTTTAGCCCAGAAAGCTTTTAACTACTGATTTTTTTACTGCGGCTGGAGTTTTGTCTTTAGATTTCTAACGCTCACTTCAGCCAAGACTCTAAATACCGGCGTTAGGAAGATCCCATTGAAAAGATAGGATACGCAAATGGCGTAGGGGGATCTGCGGTATGGAAAAGTCTCAGCTGCAAAGTGAGCGTTAGACCCTTTCCTGACTGACTCTAAATACCAGAGGGCGGTAAAAACCAGCGTTAGGAGCCTCTAACGCTGGTTTTGACGGCTACCACCCAACTCTAAATCTAGCCGTATGTAACCATAATAGATTCCCTGTCTATGAAGATTTTTCTGACAGAAGTCAGGAAATCAAAGATACCTAGTCCTTCAGTCTACTCTTCGGCCGTCAGTGTATGGAGGTAATCGGGCTGATGGTGGCGGCAATGGACATCATCCCGTTTGCTCGGTTCCAACTCAGACCTCTGCAGTTAAGCATGCTCATGCAATGGAACGGAGATTATGCGGACTTGTATCCTCGAATACTTCTGGAGCAGGAGACAAGGGATTCTCTTCAATGGTGGTTGTCTCTGGATCACCTCTCCCAGGGAACATGCTTTCACAGACCATCTTGGGTGATTGTGACAACAGACACCAGCCTTCTGGGGTGGGGAGCAGTCTGGGGCTCCCTAAAGGCTCAGGGAGTTTGGACTCAGGCAGAGTCTGTTCTTCCTATAAACATTCTAGATCTGAGAGCAATCTTCAATGTCCTTCTGGCCTGGCCCCAGTCCGGTTTATCAGGTTCCAGTCAGACAACATAACTTCAGTGGCTTACATCAATCATCAGGGAGGAACGAGGAGTTCCTTAGCGATGACCGAGGTAACCAAAATAATTCAGTGGGCGGAAGCCCCCTCTTGTTGTCTGTCGGCGATCCACATCCCAGGGGTGGACAACTGGGAGGCGGCTTTCCTGAGCAGGCAGACCTTTCATCCGGGGGAGTGGGAACTCCATCCAGAAGTGTTCTCCAACCTGATTCTCAAGTGGGGTCAGCCGGCATTGGATCTCATAGCATCCCGACAGAATGCCAAGCTCCCGAGATATGGGTCGAGGTCCAGGGACCCCCATGTGGAGCTGATAGATGCTCTGGCGGTCCCTTGGACCTTCAGTCTAGCATACCTATTTCCCCCATTTGCTCTTCTTCCTCGGGTCATTGCTCGAATCAATCAGGAGAGGGCATCGGTGATCCTCCTAGCTCCAGCTTGGCCTCGCAGGATTTGGTATGCAGATCTGGTGGAGATGGCATCTCTGCCACCTTGGAGACTTCCATTGAGGAAGGACCTTCTAATTCAGGGGCCCTTTCTTCACCCAAATCTAGTTTCTCTGAAGCTGACTGCTTGGAGATTGAACGCTTAATTTTATAAAAGCGGGGGTTTTCTGACTCAGTCATAGAGACCATGATTCAGGCTCGTAAACCTGTAACTAGAAGTATTTACCATAAGATTTGGCGTAAATATCTCTATTGGTGCGAATCCAAGGGCTACTCATGGAGTAGAGTTAGGATTCCTAGAATTTTGTCTTTTCTCCAAGAGGGTTTGGAGAAGGGATTATCGACAAGTTCCTTAAAGGATCAAATCTTGGCCTTATCTATTTTGTTATACAAACATCTGGCGGATGTCCCAGATGTACAATCATTTTGTCAGGCCTTGATCAGGATCAGGCCTGTCTTCAAACCAGTTACTCCTCCATGGAGTCTTAATTTAGTTCTCAAAGTTCTTCAAGGTGCTTAATTTGAGCCCATGCATTCCTTTGATATTAAGTTGATATCTTGGAAAGTTTAATTTCTTGTTGCTATTTCTTCTGCTCGGAGAGTGTCTGAACTCTCGGCATTGCAGTATGAATCTCCTTATCTTATTTTCAATAAGGTAGTTTTACGTACTAAGTTAGGACTTCTTCCTAAGGTTGTTTCTGATCGGAACATTAATCAGGAGATTGTTGTTCCTTCATTGTGTCCTAATCCTTCTCAGAAGGAACGACTTCTGCACCATTTAAATGTGGTCCATGCTCTGAAGTTTTAACTGCAGGCGACTAAGGACTTTCGTCAGTCTTTTTTTCGGGAAAACGTAAGGGACAGAAAGCTATGGCTACTTCTCTTTCTTTTTGGCTGAAGAGTATCATACGGTTTGCATATAAGACTGCTGGACAGCAACCTCCCAAGAGAGTTACGGCTCATTCCACGAGGGCTGTTGCTTCCTCATGGGCATTCAAAAAGGAAGCTTCTGTGGAACAGATTTGAAAGGCTGCAACTTGGTCTTCTCTTCACACGTTTTCAAAGTTTTACAAATTTGACACTTTTTGGAGAAAGGTTCTTCAAGCAGTGGTGCCTTCCGTTTAGGTTCCCTGTCTTGTCCCTCCCGTATCATCTGTGTACTCTAGCTTGGGTATTGAATCCCATTAGTAATTAAGATGATCCGTGGACTCATCGTGTCATAAAAAAGAAAAGAAAATTTATGCTTACCTGATAAATTTATTTCTTTTTTGACACGATGAGTCCACGGCCCGCCATGTTCTTGTAAGACAGGTTGTTGGTTATTGTAAACTTCAGACACCTCTGCACCTTGGTTTTTCCTTTCTATCCTTAACTTTGGTCGAATAACTGGAGTGGGAGGGAAGGGAGGAGCTATTTAACAGCTCTGCTGTGGTGCTCTTTGCCGCCTCCTGCTGACCAGGAGGTGAATATCCCATTAGTAATTAAGATGATCCGTGGACTCATTGTGTCAAAAAAGAAATACATTTATAAGGTAAGCATAAATTTTCTTTTTTCCATAGGGAATTGGCCTAAGTCCAAAGTAAATTTTGTAAGGGGATTCAGGTTCAAATCCTAAAACATTCAGTAATATAACTTAAATATATATATTGACCCTTATCAATTTTTTCACTTGCAGGACATCTTCCACCTTCTCCACCTATTCTGCAATTCACTTTCATCCCGCCAGACTCCCATGTCCTGTCTTGCTCTCTGCCTACAGAAGAGAAGGTCACTCAAGTGCACTGGCGCGAGAAGCACGAAAATGGAACATATAGTTTAATTGGGGCTCAGAATCCCCAAGAGGGGGATAATGTACAACCCTCATATAGAAAAAAAGCTGTGCTAAAATGGGATGGGAATATGACTTTCATGTTGGAGATCACAGAACAGGGAAGAGCACTATGTTGTGAGATGGTCACTTACCCCTCTGGTAGCATCCTGGAGAGCTGTCAGACACTCATAGATGACACAGGTACAAAATAGACACACAACATGGGAAAATATAGAATGATGTCAGCTATAAATAAATTATTATAGGCAAAATAGTAGTTTGACTCAGCATATTGGTGGCCCAAGAACAAGTAAAGCTATAAATTGTCTTTTTGATAACTGAGGACAAGGTACATAACATAAAATAAACATTATAATAAATGTTATTATAATTATGGCTTATAGATTAATCACCATAAAAATAATAATAATAATAAAGTTACAGAAATAATTTCATTTTCAGGTCATGTACCCTGTACTCCTATAAAAGACATGAAAGTGCCAATTTTTTTTTAAATATTGTATTGTATTATATTTCTTTTGAGATGTGTAAATGAGGACCCTGGATCTTAAGGTTATATGCCCAAAAATGAATGTGATTTGTCTTTTCTATGTTATACAGATACTGTGATTAGTTCTCAGTCATATAGGCCTAGATTTGGAGTTTGGCGGTAGCCGTCAAAACCAGCGTTAGAGGCTCCTAACGCTGGTTTTGGCCGCCCGCTGGTATTTGGAGTCAGTCAGGAAAGGGTCTAACGCTCACTTTTCAGCCGCGACTTTTCCATACCGCAGATCCCCTTACGTCAATTGCGTATCCTATCTTTTCAATGGGATCTTTCTAACGCTGGTATTTAGAGTCGTTTCTGAAGTGAGCGTTAGAGCTCTAACGACAAAACTCCAGCCGCCTGAAAATAGCAGTAGTTAAGAGTTTTCTGGCTAACGCCGGTTTATAAAGCTCTTAACTACTGTACCCTAAAGTACACTAACACCCATAAACTACCTATGTACCCCTAAACCGAGCTCCCCCCACATCGCCGCCACTCGATTAAAATTTTTAACCCCTAATCTGCCGACCGCCACCTACGTTATACTTATGTACCCCTAATCTGCTGCCCCTAACCCCGCCGACCCCTGTATTACATTTATTAACCCCTAACCTGCCCCCCACAACATCGCCGCCAGCTACTTAAAATAATTAACCCCTAATCTTCCGACCGCAAAGCGCCGCCACTTACGTTATCCCTATGTACCCCTAATCTGCTACCCCTAACACCGCCAACCCCTATATTATATTTATTAACCCCTAATCTGCCCCCCTCAACGTCGCCGACACCTGCCTACACTTATTAACCCCTAATCTGCCGAGCGGACCTGAGCGCTACTATAATAAAGTTATTAACCCCTAACCCGCCTCACTAACCCTATATTAAATAGTATTAACCCCCTAATCTGCCCTCCCTAACATCGCCGACACCTAACTTCAATTATTAACCCCTAATCTGCCGACCGGAGCTCACCGCTATTCTAATAAATGTATTAACCCCTAAAGCTAAGTCTAACCCTAACACTAACACCCCCCTAAGTTAAATATAATTTACATCTAACGAAATTAATTAACTCTTATTAAATAAATTATTCCTATTTAAAGCTAAATACTTACCTGTAAAATAAACCCTAATATAGCTACAATATAAATTATAATTATATTATAGCTATTTTAGGATTAATATTTATTTTACAGGCAACTTTGTAATTATTTTAACCAGGTACAATAGCTATTAAATAGTTAAGAACTATTTAATAGTTACCTAGTTAAAATAATAACAAATTTACCTGTAAAATAAATCCTAATATAGCTACAATATAAATTATAATTATATTATAGCTATTTTAGGATTAATATTTATTTTACAGGCAACTTTGTTATTATTTTAACCAGGTACAATAGCTATTAAATAGTTAAGAACTATTTAATAGTTACCTAGTTAAAATAATAACAAATTTACCTGTAAAATAAATCCTAACCTAAGATATAATTAAACCTAACACTACCCTATCAATAAAATAATTAAATAAACTACCTACAATTACCTACAATTAACCTAACACTACACTATCAATAAATTAATTAAACACAATTGCTACAAATAAATACAATTAAATAAACTAGCTAAAGTACAAAAAATAAAAAAGAACTAAGTTACAAAAAATAAAAAAATATTTACAAACATAAGAAAAATATTACAACAATTTTAAACTAATTACACCTACTCTAAGCCCCCTAATAAATTAACAAAGCCCCCCAAAATAAAAAATTCCCTACCCTATTCTAAATTAAAAAAGTTACAAGCTCTTTTACCTTACCAGCCCTGAACAGGGCCCTTTGCGGGGCATGCCCCAAGAATTTCAGCTCTTTTGCCTGTAAAAGAATAAATGCAATACCCCCCCCCCAACATTACAACCCACCACCCACATACCCCTAATCTAACCCAAACCCCCCTTAAATAAACCTAACACTAAGCCCCTGAAGATCTTCCTACCTTGTCTTCACCATACCAGGTTCACCGATCCGTCCTGGCTCCAACATCTTCGTCCAACCCAAGCGGGGGTTGGTGATCCATCATCCGGTGCTGAAGAGGTCCAGAAGAGGCTCCAAAGTCTTCCTCCTATCCGGCAAGAAGAGGACATCCGGACCGGCAAACATCTTCTCCAAGCGGCATCTTCAATCTTCTTCCATCCGGTGCGGAGCGGGTCCATCTTGAAGCAGGCGACGCGGATCCATCCTCTTCTTCCGTTGTCTCCCGACTAATGACGGTTCCTTTAAGGGACGTCATCCAAGATGGCGTCCCTCGAATTCCGATTGGCTGATAGGATTCTATCAGCCAATCGGAATTAAGGTAGGAATTTTCTGATTGGCTGATGGAATCAGCCAATCAGAATCAAGTTCAATCCGATTGGCTGATCCAATCAGCCAATCAGATTGAGCTCGCATTCTATTGGCTGTTCCGATCAGCCAATAGAATGTGAGCTCAATCTGATTGGCTGATTGGATCAGCCAATCGGATTGAACTTGATTCTGATTGGCTGATTCCATCAGCCAATCAGAATATTCCTACCTTAATTCCGATTGGCTGATAGAATCCTATCAGCCAATCGGAATTCAAGGGACGCCATCTTGGATGACGTCCCTTAAAGGAACCGTCATTCGTCGGGAGACAACGGAAGAAGAGGATGGATCCGCGTCGCCTGCTTCAAGATGGACCCGCTCCGCACCGGATGCAAGAAGATCGAAGATGCCGCTTGGATGAAGATGTTTGCTGGTCCGGATGTCCTCTTCTTGCCGGATAGGAGGAAGACTTTGGACCCTCTTCTGGACTTCTTCAGTGGATGTCTAGCCCCCGCTTGGGTTGGATGAAGATGTTGGAGCCAGGACGGATCGGTGAACCTGGTATGGTGAAGACAAGGTAGGAAGATCTTCAGGGGCTTAGTGTTAGGTTTATTTTAGGGGGGTTTGGGTTAGATTAGGGGTATGTGGGTGGTGGGTTGTAATGTTGGGGGGGGGTATTGTATTTATTCTTTTACAGGCAAAAGAGCTGAAATTCTTGGGGCATGCCCCGCAAAGGGCCCTGTTCAGGGCTGGTAAGGTAAAAGAGCTTGTAACTTTTTTAATTTAGAATAGGGTAGGGAATTTTTTATTTTGGGGGGCTTTGTTATTTTATTAGGGGGCTTAGAGTAGGTGTAATTAGTTTAAAATTGTTGTAATATTTTTCTTATGTTTGTAAATATTTTTTTATTTTTTGTAAATTAGTTCTTTTTTATTTTTTGTACTTTAGCTAGTTTATTTAATTGTATTTATTTGTAGCAATTGTGTTTAATTAATTTATATTATAGCTATTTTAGGATTAATATTTATTTTACAGGCAACTTTGTTATTATTTTAACCAGGTACAATAGCTATTAAATAGTTAAGAACTATTTAATAGTTACCTAGTTAAAATAATAACAAATTTACCTGTAAAATAAATCCGATCAGCCAATAGAATGTGAGCTCAATCTGATTGGCTGATTGGATCAGCCAATCGGATTGAACTTGATTCTGATTGGCTGATTCCATCAGCCAATCAGAATATTCCTACCTTAATTCCGATTGGCTGATAGAATCCTATCAGCCAATCGGAATTCAAGGGACGCCATCTTGGATGACGTCCCTTAAAGGAACCGTCATTCGTCGGGAGACAATGGAAGAAGAGGATGGATCCGCGTCGCCTGCTTCAAGATGGACCCGCTCCGCACCGGATGCAAGAAGATCGAAGATGCCGCTTGGATGAAGATGTTTGCTGGTCCGGATGTCCTCTTCTTGCCGGATAGGAGGAAGACTTTGGACCCTCTTCTGGACTTCTTCAGTGGATGTCTAGCCCCCGCTTGGGTTGGATGAAGATGTTGGAGCCAGGACGGATCGGTGAACCTGGTATGGTGAATACAAGGTAGGAAGATCTTCAGGGGCTTAGTGTTAGGTTTATTTTAGGGGGGTTTGGGTTAGATTAGGGGTATGTGGGTGGTGGGTTGTAATGTTGGGGGGGGGGTATTGTATTTATTCTTTTACAGGCAAAAGAGCTGAAATTCTTGGGGCATGCCCCGCAAAGGGCCCTGTTCAGGGCTGGTAAGGTAAAAGAGCTTGTAACTTTTTTAATTTAGAATAGGGTAGGGAATTTTTTATTTTGGGGGGCTTTGTTATTTTATTAGGGGGCTTAGAGTAGGTGTAATTAGTTTAAAATTGTTGTAATATTTTTCTTATGTTTGTAAATATTTTTTTATTTTTTGTAAATTAGTTCTTTTTTATTTTTTGTACTTTAGCTAGTTTATTTAATTGTATTTATTTGTAGCAATTGTGTTTAATTAATTTATTGATAGTGTAGTGTTAGGTTAATTGTAGGTAATTGTAGGTAGTTTATTTAATTATTTTATTGATAGGGTAGTGTTAGGTTTAATTATATCTTAGGTTAGGATTTATTTTACAGGTAAATTTGTTATTATTTTAACTAGGTAACTATTAAATAGTTCTTAACTATTTAATAGCTATTGTACCTGGTTAAAATAATTACAAAGTTGCCTGTAAAATAAATATTAATCCTAAAATAGCTACAATGTAATTATAATTTATATTGTAGCTATATTAGGATTTATTTTACAGGTAAGTATTTAGCTTTAAATAGGAATCATTTATTTAATAAGAGTTAATTAATTTCGTTAGATGTAAATTATATTTAAGTTATGGGGGTGTTAGTGTTAGGGTTAGACTTAGCTTTAGGGGTTAATACATTTATTAGAATAGCAGCGAGATTCGGTCGGCAGATTAGGCGTTAATAATTGAAGTTAGGTGTCGGCGATGTTAGGGACGGCAGATTAGGGGTTAATACTATTTATGATAGGGTTATTGAGGCGGATTAGGGGTTAATAACTTTATTATAGTAGCGCTCAGGTCCGCTCGGCAGATTAGGGGTTAATAAGTGTAGGCAGGTGTCGGGGACGTTGAGGGGGGCAGATTAGGGGTTAATAAATATAATATAGGGGTCGGCGATGTTAGGGCAGCAGATTAGGAGTACATAGGGATAACGTAGGTTGCGGCGGTTTACGGAGCGGCAGATTAGGGGTTAAAAAAAATATGCAGGGGTCAGCGATAGCGGGGCGGCAGATTAGGGGTTAATAAGTGTAAGGTTAGGGGTGTTTAGACTCGGGGTACATGTTAGAGTGTTAGGTGCAGACGTAGGAAGTGTTTCCCCATAGGAAACAATGGGGCTGCGTTAGGAGCTGAACGCTGCTTTTTTGCAGGTGTTAGGTTTTTTTTCAGCTCAAACAGCCCCATTGTTTCCTATGGGAGAATCGTGCACGAGCACGTTTTTGAGGCCGGCCGCGTCCGTAAGCAACTCTGGTATCGAGAGTTGCATTTGCGGTAAAAATGCTCTACGCTCCTTTTTTGGAGCCTAACGCAGCATTTGTTTAAACTCTCGATACCAGAGTTAAATTTATGGTGCGGCCAGAAAAAAGCCCGCGGAGCGTTAACAGCCCTTTTACCGCCAAACTCCAAATCTAGGCCATAATGTCTTTTGAAATAGGGATAAGGAGGTGTGTTATGTAAAACATGGCAATATGGTAAAAAAAGTACTGTATACAGCTAATCATTAAGAAGAGTGCAATTGCCTTTTAGGGTGGTCCAAAATGTTTATTTAGCACCACTTTGAAGCATGAGTTATATAGTTTCAAATAAAGCTTGGTATAAACTCGCTGCAAAAACTTTTAGCATGATTTTTTTTATAATTCATGACTGAAAGTTCCCTTTATCTGTAGCACTGGTAAATCCATTTTAAGGTGCTAATTTTATATTAATATAAAAATCACATAATTTTTCATTATGCCTGCACCTCCTACTGTAATAGTCAAAACAGGTGTCCACTTTGTTCTGAGATATATTAATAACTAGGGTTAATAACTTAGGCCTCGCTTCCATTGAGTCGTTAAAAATGGAGCCGTAAGCTACCGAAGCGGCCGACAGCTAAAAGTAATTTACGGCTGCATTTTAGTACCAGGTTTCCATTGAAAAGATTAGCGTGTTGCGCGCAGTCGCTCTTTTTGTGTAGCTGTAAGTTAACGTTGTGTTAACGCTTCCATCTGATGTCGGATTTCTTGAAAATCAATTAGTTGCTAAGGTAACCCGACCTTACGCTATAGAATTTACGTTTAACGTCCGTGCTTCTTACCTGTGATCGCCTCTCAAGAAAAATAAAAAAACACTTATCCATATTTTTAATAATCAAATACTATTTTCTAATATAATTATATTTAACACTTCATAAATATAAGTAATATTTATTGCTGCCCTAGGCATAGGTCTAGTTTGCATTCTGTAGATATGTTCTTGCATATATTATTATATTTAAATATATACTGATATTTCTATTAGAATATAAGTTCAACTATTTCTGTACATGAGACAACAAAAAAATTTACTTATAACAATTTATTTCTACATTAAAACACTTGCATTATTTGCAAGTTTTATAATTTCAATAGAAAATAGGTCTCAAAAAGCACAATTTTCCTCTTTTACACCTAGTTGAGCTGGGGGTAATATTTCTCAATGTATCGACAGCCTCCGACAATGTATTAACGGTTAGCGCTTTCATTGGAAACCTGGTATAATTTATCGATTAACGGCTTTTATTACTTTCTATGGGACACGAAGATCTTTTCGGCAGCCGAAGTCCGGCTGCCGATATTGAGGTATAACGCGCCATTGGAAACAGTCGATAAACGATATCGCTTCCGACAGCATATTTATCGGTTTGCGAGTGCACGCAAACTGAATTACGACTCAATGGAAGCGAGGCCTAAGTAGGCTGACCATATTGCCGCTTTAAGAAGGAACACATATGAAAAATACATATGTGAGGGTTCTTATACAAAACCATTTCTTTAAACAGCCCTGAAAACAGCCCTGACATATGTATTTTTCATATGTGTCCCTTTTTAAAGCGGCAATATGGTCAGCCTATAACTAAGGGTATATTTATCAATGTGCGAGCGGACATGACATGAAGTAACGTATCATGTCCGCTGCACATCGCTGCACATCGTTAAATTCCGACAGCATACGCTGTCGGCATTTATCATTGCACCAGCAGTTCTTGTGAACTATGGGTGCAATGCCGCCCCCTGCATATTCGCGGCCAATCGGCAGCTAGCAAGGAGTGTAAATCAACCCGATCAGAGCAGGCGGACAAGTTATGGAGCAGCGGTCTTTATACCACTGCTTCATAACTTCTGTTTCCCGAGTTTGAAGGCTCGCCGGAAACAAGGGGCCTCAAGCTCCATACGGAGTTTGATAAATATGTCCCTTAGTGTCTACTGACACTAAGCAAATAAATGCTAAATAAAAAAAAACATATTTATTTGTTATAAATCATTTATGACATGATTATCTTACGAAAACAATAACCAGCATGCAACACATTGAACGACAGTGTGCTTTTTAACCACCACCCTCCAAAAAAAGTCATAGGGGCCGATTTATTAAGCCTAAAGACCGCTGTTCCATAACTTGTCCACCTATTTTGAGGCTGCAGACAGAAATAAACCCGATCGAAAATGATCGGGTTGATTGACACCCCCTGCTAGACTACGATTGGCCGCGAATCTGCAGGGGGCGGCATTGCACCAGCAGCTCACAAGAACTGCTGGTGCAATGATAAATGCCGACATGTCGGCATTTATCGATGTGCAGTGGACATGATACGCTACATCGTATCATGTCCGCTTGCACTATGCTAAACTAGAAAGTGGGGGGGGGGGGGGGGGAACTGAACCTACCCTATCTTCCTACAGAGTTGGTACAATCCTATTTCCAAGCAAATGCATTTTCGTCTGGTTAGGCTCCACCCCCTTGCTCTGCAGGGCCAGTGACCATAGAATGATTTAGTCAATACTTATAAGTGACTCTTATTTCTTCACTGCAGGCTCCCAGAATATCAGGACTGAGTTGGTGGGAACACTGCTGGCAGGTGGAACTTTCACTGTGGGGTCTTTAATTATTCTGTATCACATCTGTAAGATGAAGACTAGGTAAGGTTAAAGACAGAGGAACTTGCTATATTTCTTAATGTAAGTGTACACCCGTATAACTTCATCAGTCATATGATGATACTTTTGTCTCCTAATTGCATTACCTGCTGCAGATACATATAGAATGTTTGTATTTATAAATGCATGAACACTCCCTGCAAACATGATGCCCTCACCTAGATATTGCACAGGAACACATGATCAGAGCCTTCAGTAAACAAAGTAGCAATGTCATCATTTTATTTAAATGTTTTTAACTTAAAGGGACACTGAACCCAATTTTTTTTCATTTGTGATTCAGATAGAGCATAAAATTTTAAGCAACTTTCTAATTTACTCCTATTATCAATTTTTCTTCGTTCTCTTACTATCTTTATTTGAAAAAGAAGGCATCTAAGCTTCTTTTTTTGTTTGAGTACTCTGGACAGCACTTTTTTATTGGTGGATGAATTTATCCACCAATCAGCAAGAACAACCCAGGTTGTTCACCAAAAATGGGCCGGCATCTAAACTTACATTCTTGCATTTTAAATAAAGATACCAAGAGAATGAAGAAAAATTAATAATTGGAGTAAATTAGAAAGTTGCTTATAATTTCATACTCTGAATCACGAAAGAAAAAATTTGGGTTCAGTGTCCCTTTAAAGGGACATTCCAGTCAAAATATAAATGCACATATATTTATTGCATCTTTGAATAGAAACATATTTGCAATATACATGTATTAGCAAAAATGCTTCTATTAAGAGCTATCACTGTTTTAGTGTTAACATTTTTCTCTGAATGTGCATGTGAAGCATAGCTAGATATTTTCACTGCACCCACATTTTAAATACTGCAGCTGCTCAGATCATCAGTGGGTCTTGTATCATGTCAGCATTTAACAAATTGAGTCATTACCAGATGGTACAAGCACCTTAGGATCTCTGATTAAGTGCTGTGCTTAAAATGCTGGTGCACGTTGCATACGTAAATACACTTTTGAAAGAGCTATAACTTTTATTAGAAGCATTTTTGCTAATGCATGTATATTATAAAATTGCTTCTGTTCAATACCGAAATGCACCCATGTGATTTCCAATTTTGACTGGAATATCACTTTAAACTGAAACAGCTTTATCCTGGAAATGTTTGGAATCTTTTTTTCAAAGTGATATTCACACTTGTTTACATTGCAATATGCGCACAGGGACAAACACTTAAATTAAGAGTTAGATATACTGGCCTATATTCATTTAAAACCCATTCATAAAATGAATATCTTGCAGGAAAAACTTGATATTAGAAAACTGTGTAATTTAAAATGATTTTTACCCGACCCTTGTAACATCAGCAAGTTATAAGTGACTCTCTATTCTAATCAAGAGATGCTCAAAACATTTAGAACATGATATCGCCTTCACGGTATGACATCTCCAGGATTTTCTTATAGATGGGGCACTTGGCAGATCCCCCCCCCCCCCCGGAATTTTTGTGGGCCGGTGTTCTGTCGAGAACTGCAATTCATCGAAAACTGCGATATGACGTCAGTTCCAGTGATTCTGTACATCTGATTGGTCCGTGTCCAGTTAGTGACAGGATTCACAACCAATCAGATGGACTGTAATCTCCTATGTTTACTATCTATTTTGCCTCCGTCTGGGGGTTCAAGGGGGGCAAAGCGCCCCCTTGTAAACCTCATTCTTCAAGGTTTACTTGGTTGTATGCCAGAGGATCGGCGGAGCGCCCCCCAAACTTTGGCAAAATAGATATTAAAATAGA
Source organism: Bombina bombina (assembly GCF_027579735.1). NCBI lineage: Eukaryota > Metazoa > Chordata > Amphibia > Anura > Bombinatoridae > Bombina > Bombina bombina. The sequence goes on along the minus strand of NC_069504.1, from coordinate 848,800,117 downwards.
AGACACTTACCAGAAGTGAAAAATACAAAAGGTATCTCTCTAGAGATAGCTTGATAGGGGGCGCTCTAATGTCAATAATCAGCAAATATAGGTTTACCAGGAGTAGTTATGGTAATATAAATAACTATAACAATTCCTATAATTACAAAAATTAATTAATTAAGGCTGCTATAAAAAATATTTAACAGGCAAATAAGCAATAATGCATATAAAAAGTCTGTTATAGGAAAAGTCCCAGTAACATATCCAAACCAGAGAGGATATCAGGTGGATCAATTAAGGGTATAATCAGAAGCTGCACTCTCCTCAGATCAGCATGGCAAGACGTCTATACAGAAAGAAGTGAAGAAAAGAGAGGCGCTTGTGTGTACCAGTAAAACAATTAGATGATTTATTTGCACCCACAACAGGGTACTCACATTTTAGTGGAGCACTCAGACAGTGCTATTAGGCGTGGACTGGGTACTCAACAGCAACCCAGCTTGCTGAACAATCCAGCGTATGTACAGGAACACCTTTGGCTCTATTCTCCTAGAGCTAGGGAAAGACTGCAAACCGGAGCAGCTCCACAAGTCAGGACAGGTGATAATACTGCACCCAGGGACTTCCACACAGAGCAGAACCAGTCCTAATAAAGATGATTGGTAGAAGGTGGTAAAATAATGATCAGTAGCGGTTCCAATGTAAGATTAAAATCAAATTTATTAAAACAATAAAAATTATAAAAATGATAAAAACAAGAACAATGTCCTACCTTCTTCTTCTTGTTTTTATCATTTTTATTGTTTTAATAAATTTGCTCCACTAAAATGTGAGTACCCTGTTGTGGGTGAAAATAAATCATCTAATTGTTTTACTGGTACATACAAGCGCCTCTCTTTTTCTTCTCTTCTTTCTGTATAGACTTACCGGAAGTGACGTCATATTGCAGTTTTCGATGAATTGCAGTTCTCGACAGAACACTGGTGTTCTGTCAGAATAAGCTACCTGTCAAAAAAAGCTATCCTACGACTGCGCATGCACTTTTTGACATCACCGCATTCTAAATGTTTATTAGAAATTTGTTTATAATGCTGTGACCTCAGACAGCACATTCAGAGTTATAGGGTAGCTTTTTCCAAAAGATATTTTTATTTGGTACAAGATGACTGCACATGCAAAGGGAGCAAAACTAGTGTTCATCAAATAATACCCAATATGGATTATAATTTTTGACATGCCAATATTTATAAATCTATACATACAAATATATATCTGTATTAATATATAAAAATTCACATTTCAAAAATTCTAATACATATTGGGTATTATTTATTTAACCCCAGTAAAAATGGTTGCCGTTGAAATATTTATTAATAAACATATCCGTCGAAAAAAGCTACGTGCTTTATCCGTCAGAAAAAGCTACCTCTGTGACAGCACATGCGGGTAAGCAATCAGTCACAGAGGCATAACTTGAGGAATTTCTCCACCGTCAGAAAAAGCTACCCGATAACTCTGCATACACTGTCTGAGGTCCCAGCGTTCCAAACATATTTGTGATACAGTGTTGTATTGCAGTGACGTCAAATAGCGCATGCACAGTGCTAGGGTAGCTTTTTCTGACGGGTAGCTTATTCTGATAGAACACTGGGTGCAATGAGGTCAGTCGGGAGTTTTGTGGGTTGGGCTGGGGAGATAAAGTGAATGTAAAGTTTCATCAAGTAGTGCCCGGTTTTTAAAAATACTATTTAAAACAGAGGCACTTTCATTGATGAAACTTTACATTGCACCATATTTGTAGAAATACTTACCTACTTACCTCTTCGTCTTGAAAGCCGCTCCAGCGATTCGCCAACCCGTCACAGGCCTCTTCCTATGTCAGGAATGACGATTCCGGCCTTCCTCCAATCACAGCGTTGCTTTAGGCAATGCTTCCCCCGGGGGGAGGGGGGGAAGCCGTGATTGGAGAATGCCGGAATCGTCATTGCTGACGTAGGAAGAGGCTTGCGACGGGCTGGAGCGGCTTTCAAGATGAAGAGGTAAGTATTTCTACAAATATGGTGCAATGTAAAGTTTCATCAATTAATGTGCCCCTGTTTTTAATAGTACTACTTGATGAAACTTTACATTTACTTTAAGTGATTTAATAATAATCTGTGCAACAAACGTTCGGCTAGATTACAAGGTTTTGCGTTATGAGGGGTGCGGTACTAACTTGTCACCGCTCACTTACCTACAGCGCTGGTATTACAGGTTTTTACAAACCCGGCGTTAAAAGGCAAGAAGTGAGCGTAGAGCAAAATTGAGCTCCATACCGCACTCCAATACCAGGGCTGCTTAAGTCAGCGGTGAGCTGGTTGTACATGCTCGTGCACGATTTCCCCATAGACATCAATGGGGAGAGCCGGCTGAGAAAAAGTCTAACACCAGCAAAAAAGCAGCGTAAAGCTCAGTAACGCAGCCCCATTGATTCCTATGGGGAAACACATTTTATGTTTACACCTAACACCCTAACATGAACCCTGAGTCTAAACACCCCTAATCTTACACTTATTAACCCCTAATCTGCCGACCCCGACATCACAGACACCTACAGTATACTTATTAACCCCTAATTTTCCACTCCGGGCATCACCGCCACTATAATAAACATATTAACCCCTAAACCGCCAGACTCCCGCATCGTAAACACTAGTTCAATATTATTAACCCCTAATCTGCTGTCCCTAACATCGCCGCCACCTACACACATTTATTAACCCCTAATCTGCCGCCCCCAAAGTCGCCGCCACTATACTATATTTATTAACCCCTAAACCTAAGTCTAACCCTAACACCCCCTAACTTAAATATAATTAAAATACATCTAAATAAAACACACTATTATTACCTAAATAATTTCTATTTAAAACTAAATACTTACCTGTAAAATAAACCCTAAACTAGCTACAATATAACTAATAGTTACATTGTATCTAGTTTAGTGTTTATTTTTATTTTACATGCAAATTTGTATTTCATGAGAAATTTAAAGTATTAATGTATTGTTCATTTTGATATATTTTTTCTATGTATAGAGTACTCTTCAAAGTTTATATAAATTCTTGCCCCTTTTTTAATAATAGGTACATGAAATAAGATTTTGGTATCAATTTTTATAAGAATAATAAGGATATAAATACCTGATGAGTATTATTATAGTACCATTACAACTTGATTAGTGTTATTATAATGCAAGCATTGTCTGTAATCTTATGCACTGTCTGTTCCCATCTATTATATTAGAAATTTTTGCCTATTGGGATTCTACCTCTGTATCTAATTGCTTTAGCACTCTGTTTTTAACTTTTTTCTCTTTATGACTGTGAGGTAAGGAAATAGTTAACCTATGACTCTCACAGCATAAATAGATGGGGTTTCTCACAGAGTCCCTCATCTATGATTAAGTGCCTGTAGGGGGCGCGAAACATGTAAGATTCTTTGCCGAAGCTTTTACTGCCATGTCTGTTACCTTTTTAAAGTTGTCCAATAAATTTTCAATTTTTATTGTATATTTGGGATTGAGTCTGCCGCCTTCCTATCTATTGTATTTATTTTAACTAGGTAGAATAGTTACTAAATAGTTATTAACTATTTAATAACTACCTAGCTAAAATAAATACAAATTTACCTGTAAAATAAAACCTAACCTAAGTTACACTAACACATATCACTACACTACAATTAAATAAATTACCAAAATTAAATTTAATTACCTAAATTACACAAAATAAAAAACAAATTACAAGATATTTAAACTAATTACACCTAATCTAATAGCCCTATCAAAATAAAAAAAGCCCCCCCCAAAATAAAAAAAAACCCTAGCCTAAACTAAACTACCAATAGCCCTTAAAAGAGCCTTTTGCGGGGCATTGCCCCAAAGAAATCAGCTCTTTTACCTGTAAAAATAAATACAAACAACCCCCCAACAGTAAAACCCACACAACCAGCCCCCCAAATAAAACACCAACTAAAAAAACCTAAGCTCCCCATTGCCCTGAAAAGGGCATTTGGATGGGCATTGCCCATAAAAGGGCATTTAACTCTATTGCAGCTCAAAGCCCTAACCTAAAAATAAAACCCACCCAATAAACCCTTAAAAAACCTAACACTAACCCCTGAAAATCCACTTACAGTTTTGAAGAACCGACATCCATCCTCAACGAAGCCAGAGAAGTCCTCATCGAAGCGGAAAGAAGTCCTCAATGAAGCCGGGAGAAGTCTTCATCCAAGCCGGGAGAAGTGGTCCTCCAGACGGGCAGAAGTCTTCATCCAGACGGCATCTTCTATCTTCATCCATCCGGCATGGAGCGGATCCATCTTCAAGACATCCGGCACGGAGCATCCTCTTCTTTCCGACGACTAACGACGAATGAAGGTTCCTTTAAATGACGTCATCCAAGATGGCGTCCCTTAGATTCCGATTGGCTGATAGAATTCTATCAGCTAATCGGAATTAAGGTTGAAAAATCCTATTGGCTGATGCAATCAGCCAATAGGATTGAACTTCAATCCTATTGGCTGATCCAATCAGCCAAAAATATTGAACTTGCATTCTATTGGCTGTTCCAATCAGCCAATAGAATGCGAGCTCAATCATATTGGCTGATTGGATCAGCCAATAGGATTGAAGTTCAATCCTATTGGCTGATTGCATCAGCGAATAGGATTGTTTCAACCTTAATTCTGATTGGCTGATAGAATTCTATCAGCCAATTGGAATCTAAAGGACGCCATTTAAAGGAACCTTCATTCGTCATTAGTCGTCGGAAAGAAGAGGATGCTCCACGCTGGATGTCTTAAAGATTGAGCCGCTCCACGCCGGATGGATGAAGATAGAAGATGCCGTCTGGATAAAGAGTTCTGCCCATCTGGAGGACCACTTCTCCCAGCTTGGATGAAGACTTCTTCCGACTTCGTTGAGGACTTCTTTCCACTTCGATGAGGACTTCTCCCGGCTTCGTTTAGGATGGATGTAAAAGATAAAAAAAGAAGGCGCCACCATAGTGCACAATCAGATGATTAAAACACGCCCAATATACAAGTAAGACCGTACTTACAAGCTGTATGACACTTGAGAAGTGTCACAAATGCCTTCTGGACTGTTAGGAGTCGTCCAGCTAACTCACACTGGTGGATATCGGAGTAGCTCTGGAGTGTGGGAGCGGCGATAGCAAACAGCATGCAGTATCCAGCCACAGGCTTTTCACAGAGCCGGATCGTCTAATACTTGTCCACTGTTTAAAAGGTAAAGGGTTTAAGCACCCAATTAGATTCAAGCTGGATGAAGCCTTGTGACACAGAGGTGAAACACGCGTAGCTGTTTGCTTGTTGGCAGTGAAATCAGTTGTTCACCGCCGATGTTATTTCACAGCTCCCTGCAGCAGTTGCTGATCGTCTCCACAGAAGGCGTGTAATATACACTAAGTCGCTTCAATTGAATGCTGTACCTACCTGGAAAAAGCAACCAGAGTCCCTTCAAGTCCTATTATTTCCCATAATACCCTGAGACGGGCTGAATTTCAATATTACCCGGGCGGTCATGTGAGTATGGACTAGGGGCCGAGTTTAGGATGGATGTTGGCTCTTCAAAACTGTAAGTGGATCTTCAGGGGTTAGTGTTAGGTTTTTTTATTGGGTGGGTTTTATTTTCCCTTTTCAGGGCAATGGGGAGCTTAGTTTTTTTAGTTAAGGTTTTTTTTGGGGGGTTGGTTGTGTGGGTGGTGGGTTTTACTGTTGGGGGGTTGTTTTTATTATTTTTTTTACAGGTAAAAGAGCTGATTTCTTTGGGGCAATGCCCCGCAAAAGGCCCTTTTAAGGGCTATTGGTAGTATAGTTTAGGCTAGGGTTTTTTTTTATTTTGGGGGGGCTTTTTTTTTATTTTGATAGGGCTATTAGATTAGGTGTAATTAGTTTAAATATCTTGTAATTTGTTTTTTATTTTGTGTAATTTAGTGTTTTTTTTTTTAATTTAGGTAATTGTATTTAATTTAATTAATTGTATTTAATTTAATTAATTGTATTTAATTTAGGTCATTTATTTAATTGTAGTGTAGTGATATGTGTTAGTGTAACTTAGGTTAGGTTTTATTTTACAGGTAAATTTGTATTTATTTTAGGTAGGTAGTTATTAAATAGTTAATAACTATTTAGTAACTATTCTCCCTAGTTAAAATAAATACAAATTTGTAAAATAAAAGTAAACCCTAAGCTAGATACAATGTAACTATTAGTTATATTGTAGCTAGCTTAGGGTTTATTTTACAGGTAAGTATTTAGTTTTAAATAGGAAATATTTAGGTAATAATAGTAGGTTTTCTTTAGATTTATTTTAATTATATTTAAGTTAGGGGGTGTTAGGGTTAGACTTAGGTTTAGGGGTTAATAAATATAGTATAGTGGCGGCAACGTTGGGGCAGCAGATTAGAGGTTAATAAATGTAGGTAGGTGGCGGCGATGTTAGGGACAGCAGATTATGGGTTAATAATATTGAACTAGTGTTTACGATGCAGGAGTGCGGCGGTTTAGGGGTTAATATGTTTATTCTAGTGGCGGCCTCGGTTTAGGGGTTAATAGGTAGTTTATGGGTGTTAGTGTACTTTTTAGCACTTTAGTTATGAGTTTTATGCTTAACCTTCCATGTAACTGCTATACTTAGGGCTCCATGTACTAAGCCGTCAATTCATCCGTCATTTTAGACGCGGATAAACTCGCCGTTACTCGCCGCGGGCGAAATGGTGTCCGCTGTCACTATGTACTAATAATCCCCCAATAAATAGACAAGTCTAGCCCGCCGCGAGCAGTGGCGGATTATTGATAAATTTGACGCTTCGCTCGCCTCGACTAAGCTGATGTACTTAACTTTCAGTTGAATTGTCTGGCCAATTATTAACACGTGACATGCAAGGTGTCACGAACATCATAGTAGTCGCGGGAATAGAATTTTGCTCCTATAAAAGTTCAACTTATCTAAACAACTTTATTATTGTTCAAAATTTTTTGAAGAGTGATAACAGAGCGTTATTTTTGTAATATTTATTTACAATTTGGATATGGCTTCATCTGGATCTGATAATATATAAATATTAATATAAAAATAATTATAAAGATTGACAACTATACAATACAAATTTAAAATATAGATTACTCTTTAATTACAGTCGACAAATTTGGCGCAATTTATGTTCATGGAAATGAGAGACAAATTAGACGCCAGTTATGCTGTACAATGCTGATATTACTGCCTTTTATATATGTCTAGACTGGCGTCTAGATTGACTTTCCTATTGTTTTGTACCTTGCCCGCCACCTAAAAGGTGGCGAGGCAAAAATAACGAGGTGGGAGCGGAAATTGTAGCGAGCGGACAAATAGATTTTTTAGTACATTCGTTTTTGGCGAGTTGGTGGTCAAATGTGTCTAATTACAGTGAAAAATGGAGAGGTAGCGAGGTTTGGCGGATAAGTACGCTCGCAATTTTAAAGATGCGAGTTTGAACATAGTTGACGACTTTGTACATATCAGTTTGCGAGTTTTGACGCGAGATTTGTTGCGGGTAGCTCGCTGACTGCTTAGTACATGGAGCCCTTAACCTTTCCATTCATCATCAATTTGTCCAGTCAGACAGCATAGAACATTTGTATTGACTGCATTGAGCCTGTCTATATTTCCATTTGAAATATAAGCTTAAAGGGATAGAAAAGCCAAAATTTAGTTTTTATGATTCAGATAGAACATGCAATTTAAAACTCTTTTAAATTATTTTCTGTTATCAAATGTGCCTTGTTTTTTCGGTATTCTTTGTTGAAAAGCATATGTACATATCCTTAGAAGCAAAGCACTACTGGGAGCTAGCTGGTGATTGGTAGCTACAAACATTTGTATCTTCTCACTTACTCACTGTGTTTAGCTAGCTCCCAGTATAGCATTTCTGTCATGAAGCCACTTTGCAGGGTTTAAACACAAGCAAGTAACAGTGCAATAATGAGATGTTGTAACATATTAGACTATATTCTTTAGGAACTTTTATATTCCTTTAATTACTTCTCAGGCTACCCCTATGCATATTCCAATATCCTACAATAGACAAGATTATAAGCAGAGCACAAAAACATTAGCGCTACTGTGCGCTAACTTTGCTTCAATTAAATCAACAGCGCTTTTATGCTTGCACTCATATTACTAGTTCAGAGTAATATACTGTATTAGGGCTCGTTTGAAAGTCTAGGGCACACTAACATCTGGATGTCGGATAATTCCAACTCTAAACCAAAGAGGAAATAGGCTGAAGGTCAAATAGTGAAGTTATTTTAAACTATGATTTTATATTGCCATATAAGTTTTAACCACTTGACGCCATTAGAACATTCCATGTCATCCTAAAAGCGATGGCCTAAATTTTGCAGCGTCCGGCTCCATACCAAAACTAAATGTCAGTTGATCCAACTGGGGGACGTGCCTAGCAACACAGGAAGTTCCCCAGGAGCCAATCAGCACCGTTTTTGAAGCACATGATCGCAGTGACGATCATGTGCTTCATTTTACTTTTTGTTTACAACTGGAACTTGGATGGATCGGTCCGTCCAAAATGGGTTAATCCCTTTATTTACCATTCCCCAGTTTTGCAGAACCAGCAGTGTTTTGGAAATATACCTTTTACCTCTGTAATTACCTTGTATCTAAGCTTCTGCAGACTGCTCCTAATCTCAGATCTTTTGACAGACTTGCATTGCAGGCAATTAGTGCTGACTCTTAAATAACTTCACATGCATGAGCACAGTCTTATCTATATGAAACACATGAACTAATGCCCTCTAGCTGTGAAAAACTGTCAAATGCATTCAGGTGAAAGGCTGTCTCAAGGGCTTAGAAATTAGCATATGATACTACCTATGTTTAGCTTTCAACTAAGAATAACAAAAGAGCAAAGCAAATTGGATGATAAAAGTAAATTAGAAAGTTGTTTAAAATTGCATGCCCTATCTGAATCATGAAAGTTTAATTTGGACTTTACTATCCCTTTAAGTGCAAGCAAGATGCATTTGTTCAAGTTTACACCACTTTTTAAACCTGAGAACTTGAATAAAAGCATCTCATGTAAATCCAGTGAGTGCTAGTGTTCCATGCTCTCTCTCTCTTTCTCTCTTTATATCTATATATACACACGCGCATATGCAAATCACACACATACATAGACACCTTTGAGACCGTCCCAGTCCAGCACCTGATCATATACCATATCCCTTTAAATTAGTTTTAGAACAGTTATTTCAGTAATAAACCTTTTATTTTACATTAAATAGGTATAAATATGAGTGAAATACTTTATTTTAATGTATTCTACCTATTTTGTTATGCATATATTCAAGTGTTAATATTTTACTTCAGGTCTCCAAGAGCCCTACATTTTTCAGGGCTATTTTGTATTGTGTTTGAGTGCAACACTTAAAGGGACAGTCTACACCTGAATTTTTATTTTTTTAAAAGATAGATAATCCCTTTCTTACCCATTCCCCAGTTTTGCATAACCAACACAGTTATAATAATATACTTTTAACCTCTGTGATTATCTTGTATCTAAGCCTCTGCAAACCGCCCTTTTATTTCAGTTCTTTTGACAGACTTGCAGTCTATCCAATCAGTGCCTGCTCCCAGATAACTTCACGTGCAAGAGCACAGTGTTATCTATATGAAATACGTGAACTAACACCCTCTAGTGGTGAAAAACTGTTAAAACACATTCTGAAAAGAGGTGGCCTTCAAGGTCTTAGAAATTTGCATATGAACCTCCTAGGTTAAGCTTACAACTTAGAATACCAAGAGAACAAAGCAAAATTGGTGATAAAAATAAATTGGAAAATTGTTTAAAATAACATGCCCTATCTGAATCATAAAAGTTTATTTTGGCCGAGACTGTCCCTTTAACTCACCACTATGAGCAATAATAGTGCACTATTTGTTATAGAACAGGGCACACATAAAGAATATTAGCCGCTAGAGTTGTGCTTTTGTTTTCAAAAGAATGCACTGACGAAAATAAACACAAATCGTCAGCATTCATTTGTTTCCTTTATTTTATTATTTTAAAGCACTTAATAGTTACCTTAACATGCTCTCCAAACTCTGAAGAGCACATTAAAGGGATAGTAAAGTTCAAATTAAACTTTCATCATTCAGACAGGGCATGTCATTTTAACAACTTTCTAATTTACTTTTATCATTAAATTTGCTTTGTTCTTTTGGTATTCTTAGTTGAAAGCTAAACCTAGGTAGGATCATATGCAAATTTATAAGCCCTTGAAGGCCGTCTCTTATCTGAATGCATTTGCCAGTTTTCCACAGCTAGAGGGCGTAAGTTCATGTGTTTCATATAAATAACATCAAGCTCCTGCACGTGGAGTTATTTAAGAGTCTGCACTGATTGCCTGAAATGCAAGTCTGTCAAAAGATCTGAGATAAGGAGGCAGTCAGCAGAAGCTTAGATACAGTACAAGGTAATTACAGAGGTAAAAAGTATATTTCTATAACAGTGTTGGTTATGCAAAACTGGGGAATGGTAAATAAATGGATTATCTATCTTTTTAAAGAATAACATTTTTGGTGTTTACTATCCCTTTAAGGTAAGTATTGTAGCTACAGGTGAACTTTTTTTTCTTTCCTGCACATCTCTATCTAAGATTCTCTGGTAAACCTTTTTTTACTATCTACTTGTCACTCAAAGGATAACGGACCCTACTTTTCACTTGCAATATAGCCCAATATTGTTATATTTGAAAATAAGTTTACAATAATAAGTAGTACTTTGGAATTTGAAATTTCTGTCATCACATGATTGATTATGCCTATTAAAGGCAATTTATCATATCCTTTCTCTTCTATAGATACTTCCTTCCATGACAGTGTGCTTCAAACTAAATGTTCCTTTAACTTATGTTTTAGCTCTCTCAGTTGTTTCACTACATAATATGTTATGACGTTTTTTTTTTAGGAGAGGATTCATATTGAGAAAGGGCAGAGACCGACATGAGAGACTTAGCCATAACATAAATGAATTGTCAAGTCACCTTGTAAATGGACCTCTACACTTTGCAAATGTTCTGCATCACGACACTTCAAGGAATGTTCAAAACCTTCCTCCTAGGAGACAATTGCCTCCCAAGATCCCACCTCCAAGAAACTTGTTGCACCATGAAGCTTTACATCTAAGGAACCATACACTTGGTGAAAATTCCCCCCAAATGACTCCCTTACAAAAGAAAGCTCTGCTATCGAGGAACCAAGAGCCACCTCAATACCTGATAAATGATTCACTCCAAGATGCCACACAACTGATGGATTCAATATACAGCAATATCAATATCCAAAGAAAACAGAATTACAAAATTAAGCATTTAACAAACTCACAACCTACTCTGCCCTTCAGGAGCCAGCTGCTTCATGAGGCTCCGCAACAGAGTAGTGGTCAGTTGAACACACAAACATTATGGGATATACATTCATCTGCCTCCACACACCATATTATATCTCCTGCATTGTCTGCTCCTTCCACCTCATTTTCTCACCATGAAGTGGAACCCTGGTGTTCCTCAAGAGTCCCTATTAATAGAACACAAGACACAAATGCCTTCTCTACCATTAACCCTATGTATCACAGCAGCACAAACTGGGCAACTCAACCAAGGTAGTAAATATTGACAATACTATGAAAACAGCTGGGGGCATCAATGACAATAGACTAGTTTTCATTGCAAATGTAAGCTGTGTAAACTGGTGTTAACAAGTTACTCCATTAAAGTTAACAACAGTTTACACAATTTACAACAGCACTGGAAACTAGGCCATAGTTGGTTACAGACTAATCAAATTACTAGATTTCTAGTGGATATCTGTAAAACTTTATGGTTATTGTATGTATATATATATATAGGAATATATATATATATATATATACATATATATATATACACATATATATATATATATATATACATATATATATATACACATATATATATATATATATATATATATATATATATATATATATATATATATATATATATATATATATATATATATATATATATAGGAATATAAACTGCCATCACTGACATTCTATAGTATTATATACATATATATTATATGTGTCCTATAGGTGTGTGAGTATATAGCAGTATATGATATATCTACCTGTCTATCTCTCATCTATCTATCTATCTTTCATCTATATATCTATCATTGTACCCACAAAAGTGCTAAGAAATATATCTGTGGTAAAGAAAGAAAGATAGCAATGGAGGGCTGCAATGTGTCCTCAGAGTCTTAGGTTAGTCCACAGCTCCCAACTATCTAGCTAGCATACCCATTGTCCCACTATCCCTACTCCAATTGAGTTGTAACAGTCACACCCAAGTGTGACCCCACTCTCAGAATCACAGATACTAGCCAAAATAGGTTGGGAAGTATGTCTTTGACA